>NC_136263.1:137609212-137864212 GCF_964187855.1 Myxine glutinosa
AATGAAGGGCCTTCTCAAAACAAGGTCATGCTGGGTTCACCCGCAAACTTGCGTGGAGGGGAAAGAGAAAAAAAAATCCTAACGCAGGTCGTTTATTTTATCCCAAAACGCATGCTTGCACATATGCCTGCACCAACATTTCCGCCCACTCTTACCTTTCAAGGTCAGAACAAAAGAGGAACACTTTCACACCTGACGACTGACGTGGTGAGTAAAGGCAAATCAATTCACAGTTGGCTAAGTGTTCAGTAAAGGAGTAAATATTCCAAGTTATAATGAAGGTAACATGAACAACAACAACAACAACAACAACAACAAATCCAACATTTCTCTATGCAAGGGAAATATTCACCATTCACAAGGATGTCAAGAAACCTGAACACAGGAGGAGGCCATTTGGCCCATCAAGCCTCCCCTTTATGAACACCACTTATTATTCTTGAAGGAGTCGAGGCTCGTGTAGGAGCTGGAACACCGAATAAACGAGAACACAACATTACGAAAAGAACAGTGGAAAGACTGGAAAGGAGATGGGGGTGTAAGACATGAGAGTGGGTTAAAACACAACAACACTGGGAATGGGTTAGAAACACAACACTGGGATGAAAACAGAAGTGGCACAGGATAGATCCGGTGCGGAAAACCCCAGTTTGATGAGCTTCAAGGTGGCTGGTAAAAAAACAACCCAATGTCCAATACCCTCAGACCTGGAGACACATTAATTCAATCTATTTAATGACTTAATTTCATTGGGAAGGGGTGGGGTGGGGGTGGGATAGACGTGGGGAGAATGACATTGGGACAGGCAGAGGGACATCATCCCAGGGCCTGGTGTGTTTTGGAGGGTGTGGGCAGAGAGGGGTGGAGGGTTGAGTGGTTTGTAGGAGGAGGAACGAACAAACACCGACAGCACATTCACTTTTTGATGACACCCTCTCACAGAGATCGCAATCAGGACACAGGTATACAATCATCGATCCACACTGCCTGGTGTTAGCTTCACGGTTAAGATGGCTGGCTTAAGATCCTAGGGTCTTGAGTTTGAGCCCCTGTCGGGCCGTTGAATTAAAACCAGGTGGGTTGACTCAGCCTATCATCCTTCCGAGGTCTGGAAAATGAGTACCAGCTAGCTGGGAAGGGGCAATGTATCAGCATCAGGGCTGCGCTTCCAGAAAATGATGCAGCCAGCAGCCACAGGCTGCATACGAAAATAAAAAAAATCCATCCATACCAGATGCCTACCAGTTCTGCCAATGCCCTACTCCTCTGTCTCCAATGCTTCTAGGTACCAATCTAATTGGTTCACGAGTTATCAAACAGAGTGACCACTATATTCGTCACGGGTGTGTGTCTGTCTGTGTGTCTGTCTGTCCGCAGCATAACTACCGGATGATATCATCCAATCTTGAAGAAACTTGGGTGGGAGGTTGATATCATGATCTAGTTGTGTCCTGCCGAGAGTGGGCGTATTGCGCCCATTGTGGGCGGAGCCACACCCGAAAAAGATGTCTTTTTAGGGGGTAATCGAGTTCAAGCTACATCTTCTCTGAGGGGTTTGGTGCAATCTGACAGGGGTTTCGGTATTTGGTTAGGCCAATGTCATGTGTCTAGCCCTACGGAGCTCGATTTTCCATTTTCGCCCCGAGGTCAAGGTCACAAGGTCACAAAATTTAGAAAAGTCGATTTCTGATGGTTTTATTACATTGTTCGCTTCCTGATAGGGTGAAATGTCGTACATGATCTTATATTATCACATACATCATGAAATACAAGTTTTCCAACAAATTTCAGAATCTTCGACCTTTGACCTTTGAAGGCCACAAAGGTCAAAGTTTCAAAGTTGTCGGAATCGAACCGAATTTTCGGTATTGTGTAGCTAACTAACCTCATAACTGATTATACATTATTTTCTATCTCATTTCAAGGTCAGTAACCTTCGTTTTGACATTTCCGGGCCTGGCCTGTCGTGGCCTGTTTCGGTTATAGTCCGTCCTTTGTCATTGAATACCGCTCGCTCGTGAACCATCGTCGTCTCCTGACTTGTCCCAGTTTAAACTCATCTACACTTTACGACAACCCAAACTAAAACCTATTCGGTATACCTGTAGTCGCCTGGCATTGTACAGTCTGTTTACCCCCGCCACCACCATTTCTATGACCACTCTCTGATCTTTATGCTGTGGATCACGCTCCAAGTGTGCCCCTTGAATTATATAGTCTCTACTTATTTTCACATCACATCAAATTTAAGTTAAATTAACTGGTCTAAAGTTGTGATTTGGATCCTTTAATAAATAATGATGTTACTTTTTCTACCCTGCAATCCTCCGTCTGGTACCTGTCCTGACTCCAATGATCTGTTAAGGATATCCGCTCAAACCACAGTCAGAGCTCCGCCACCTCCATCAATACAGTTCCTCTCGGGTGCATATTATATGGCCCCGGAGCTTTATCTTTGCTTAGCTTTCCACTCCTACCTGAAACTCCTCACCTCTGAGACAGACTCTCTTAGATACTGGTAATTCCCCCGACTGTTCTTATAAATGTTGAACGAAAATAACTATTTAAAAATAAACCGGTCATCTTCCTTTCAACACTAACCAATCTCCCTGTGCTCTCCCTCAATGGGTCCACACCTGTCTTAAACCTGGTCTTTACCATTACATATTTAAATAATAGACTGACGAGGTGACCTCTAATCCGTCTAGACTATGCTCAAATCACGACCCGGCTATAAACTGCCATCCCTGTGATTCACTTAGAGAATGAAAGATTCCTAGCTATAGGCTGGGCTAGAAGAATAGTCTAGACTCTAGAGGTACACACATTCGCTTCTAAGTTGTCTAACCTGGGTTTTAATCCAGTCTCAGCGATAAACTGTCGTCACAGTGATTCACAGGCAGGTTGATCCGTCAATGTGTTTCCCGTCCCTCAGATGGACGTTAAACTGACGTCTCGCCTGCCAACATCAGTTGGTGGACGCTAAAGATTCCACGGTGTCCTTTGCGAAGAGTAGCCGAGCCATCACCGGCACCATGAACAAATTCCAAATTCTGAACTCCTGCTGGGAGAGGGATGGCAAACCGCCAAGCATGAGCCTGGCCTAGAAACTGCTTCGGCCAAACCTTCGAAACTGCTCCAAAACAAGTGTGAGTCCAACTCGTATTGTGTATAGTGTGCTGCAATAGTATTTAAGGTTTTATTTTATATATTCACTGCAACATTGAACTGTTTACGGTTTATATCCCACTGATAAGCCAGATCTGGATCCGGATCTGGACCAAAATCGAATTGACTTGTTCTTGTCACCTAACCAGTCTCATCCACTTAGTTTTGTCATAATCCGTCCAAAACTTTTGGAAATATCATGCTATATATCGATGTTGGCCCAAATCACTCAATGGTGAAGAATCACTAAATCCGGATCATCGTATCCGGATCTGGATCTTCAGCAAAATCTAATCAATTCGTCCTTGTCACACACCCAACCTGCCCACCAAGTTTCGTCCACAGACAAACAGACAGACGGCCAAAAACATAACCTACGTCCACCTTCGTTGGCGGAAGTAATAATGATAATGAACATAGTTTTAACGAGGATCTAGAAAACAACAAGGCAATTAAAGTGCAACCCTAAAATATTAAGTCAAAACAATAAATAAAATTGTCTTTCTGAAATAAATCTTCGCGATGATTTTAGGTTGGATTAAAAAAAGAGCAAGAAAAGTTGCTTTCCTAAGGTGATCCTCAGGGAATGTTTAAAGAAAGGCTCCTCAAATGTGAATAAGCATTCCCTCACATTTCATTTGTTCTTAACACCTGAAAAAAGCAAGGTGTTGTTATGAACATGTTTTTCTATTGACAATCCACATAAATGAGCAAAGCGGCACGGATCACTGCACAAATTTTCAACAACATGATCCCACCATGCTCTGCTGCAGGATGGCGATGTCTGTCTGATCTTTGTGTGCTGTGATTATGAGCAATTCCTTCCTAAGTGTCATGACAAAAAAAGTTCCACGTGATAATTTGCACGGCATGAAGAAAATCTCAAGCTACATTCAGGAGAAATTCAAACTTCATCAGATTAACAGTATCCGAGGTCGAAATCCAACCTATCTTATAATATGGAGAACATGCTCTGTGTCCCATAAACATCACAAATGACTTCCCCACACATGAATTTCTAAATTGAAATCAAATTCAGGTTCGGGCAACACCAAGAGTTTGTCAAGCATTGCTGTTCTTTCATTTTCACTGTCGATCGGGATCCAGCATTTTGCCCATCACCCTCTCAGAGAAGCTACCTTTAAAAGCAGCACAAACTTGGACATGCATGCATTTCCCCCCTCTCCTCCCTTCCAGAAGTTGAGGGTCATGGAGGACCTAAGTGACAAATCATGCTGGATTAACAGTCAGAGAGGAGCAGAAGGGAGTAGGTGGCAAAACATTGCACAAACACACAAATGTATGTCAAAGGTTGGCAGAAGGGAAAAGGTGAGTGTTTACAAGTTGGGGAATGAGTATGGAAGATGCTATGAGGTGGCAATGGACAGCAATATTGAAGGACTGGAAGAAAGAACACAGGACAACAGATGCATGGAGTTGGTTCCACAGACAAGAGAAGAATGGGATGAAGGACTGGGTTGTGAGTATCGAGCTTGGACTTGTGAAGAATGTTTTATGGAGGAAGATGTGAGATCTGGGAGCGTGGGTGGCAGAAAGAGGTGGAGTGAGATCAGAAAAGAGGTTGAGGAGAAGTAAAAGGCCATCAACATATATGTGGTTATGGAAGAGCAGATGCTGAACCCTCCCTCTAATGGAAGTCAAAAACATGAATGGTTTTGAATTCCTCAATCACCAGGGAAGCAAGATAGGAAGCCGCTGCATCAGCGAAGCGTGGGGAGCGATAGTCCATGGCACTTCAAATGAAGGCCTTGTGCACAGGCATAAGCTGCGGAAGGCTAAGAATGGATTTCACTGTGTAGGTAATACCAAAGTGTTGATGAGCCGTGCAGCTTATTGATGAGCTTACATATATCATATGCCGATGAGAGATTGTGGCTGATTGTGATGCTGATCAGCTCTGGAGATTTTAGCTATCACAATCTTTGCCCAAATATTAAAACGGGTATTTTCAAACATATCCTTGTACAGACGTAGTTTGAGACTTTCCTGCATCAAAAGACATGTTTTGAATAGTTGGCAAGTGATTCTTTTTTCCACAAATAGCTTGCCGATCTCAAGCATGTGGCACCGTTCTGCACAAGGTAGAGTCAGTAGCAAAATAGTACAGAGGTATCTAGTTCGCAATGTGAACTGTACTTCTGGTACAGCAGCCAAAAGCATGATGATCTTCGACATAAATTCGCCTTCCTCAAGGAGACCTTGCCTACAGCCAGGCCAGAAGTGCAGCATGCGTATTCCTGATATCATTCCAAGAGGAGGAACAATTTGTTTCATAGTCTTGTCACATCATGTTCCTCACACTCTATCAGCACTCTCACAGCTCACTGTTGCACCAAGGAATACAAAACAGCAGATGAAGCGAAGGCCTATCTTGGTGCTCTTTTGTGCTATAAATGCTGCTTTGTGCAGAAGATGCACACGCTGAACAGTTGTCAATTCTAAAGGAAAGAAAAGGTGTTTCTTTGGATTTCACAATAGCTGCTACCCGAAAGTATGCATTGTTCTGCAAAGTAATGTTGGGTAAAATACAAATGCTGAGAATAACATGCAAGCAAATGGACCACGAAAGAAAAATCTGGGTCGCACTAAAAAAGCTGATATCATGAGAAAATGATGCGATCCTTCAAAACAGGCTCGCAGTGGCTCGACATATGTACATATAATTACACAATCCCATCACTTGCAGCTGGTGAAGAGGTAGAAATGGTTATCTTTGTTCACAACTTAAAACATCACAGGGAAGTTACAATCCTTGGAATGGATTGATGAGAAAAATGGCTGAGAAAAGCATTGGTTTTCAGAGAAGCAGAAAGTTCACCAATTTAGATGAAGAACAGGATCGGTCCAAGTATGATTTCATGAGGAAAGCCGGCCTCAAAAATAGAGCAGAGGAAATAATTTCCTCTGGAGGACTCATTATTTGTGAATAGGTTGGTACCCCATTTGTTATCCTTAACTATATGATCTTTTGCACGTATGATTTCCTTTCAGTTTTTTCTTATCAGATGCCAAATGAAACCAACAGCTTTCTGTTTCGGTACTGCAGTGTTTGGCAGCAATATACAGTCGTGGCCAAAAATATTGGCACCCTTGCACTTTTTAAAAATAACACAATTTTCTCTGAAAAAATGAACGTAGAGCAGCAACGTTGGGTAATGAACGTAGAGCAGCAACGAAGGTTGGAAAGGGTGGAAATGCGAATGGTTCGATGGATGTGCGGAGTATCGTTGAGAGAGAGAAAGACAAATGATGATTTGCGAAAGATGATGGGAAAAGAGCCTGTGATTGATACTGTGAAGAGGAACAGGTTGAGATGGTTTGGTCATGTGTTGAGGAAGGATGAAAGTGACTGGTTGAGAAGAGTGATGGAAATGAATGTAGAAGGAAGTAGAGGACAGGGAAGACCGAGAAAGACTTGGCTAAAGATGGTGGAAGACGAAATGCGGGCAAGGGGATTAACAAGGAGAGATGCAGAAAATAGGGCAAAATGGAGAAGATTGTCATGGGGACCGCAAGGCTAACCCCCGCTCTAGCAGGGAAAATGGCCTTAAAATGCATGTAGTTGTTGTTTGTTGTTTCTCTAAAAAAAAGTTGAAATTGACAAAAGTATTTGGTCTCCATAATTCTTTATTTCACTGTTAATATTACAGACCCTTGGTTTTTGATTCAGATCTTAATATATCCTAAAAAATCAGAAAATAAAAAGAAATTGCATTGACAAAATTATTGACACCCTAGACTTAATATTTGGTAGTATAACCTGTCCTTTACATAGGAGTAAAGGACAAAATAACTGCAGTGAAGTGCTTCCTATAGCCATGAATGAGCTTCCTACACCTCTCCCCTGGCAGTTTGGCCCACTCTTCTTGTGCAAACTCCTCCAGTTCTCCTATATTTGAAGGGTGTCTTCTCCCAACTGCTGTTTTCAGATCCCCCCACAGGTGTTCAATGGGATTTAGATCTGGACTCATTGCTGGCCACTTCAGAACAGTCCAGTGTTTTGTATTGAACAATTCCTGGGTGCTTTTTGAAGTGTGTTTGGGGTCATTGTCCTACTGCAAGACACATGACCTTCGACGGAGACCCAGCTTTCTGACACTGGGTTGAACATTGCATTCCAAAATGCCTTGGTAATCTCCTGATTTCATGACACCATACACACATTCAAGGCACCAAGTGCCAGAGGAAGCACAACAACCCCAAAACATCACTGAACCTCCTCTTTGTTTGACTGTAGGGAAGGTGTTCCTTTCTTTGAAGGCTTCATTTTGTTTTCTGTAAACATATAGATGATGTGCTTTACCAAAAATCTCTAATTTGGTCTCATCTGTCCACAGGACATTCTCTCAGAAGAATTTTGGCTTGTTCAGGTGTGTTTTGGCAAACTCCAGTTGCTTTCTTATGTCTCTTTCTCAGCAGTGGGGTCCTCCTGTGTCTCCTCCCATAGAACCCCCTTTCATTGAGTTGGTGACAGATGGTGTGAGTTGAAACTGTCGTACCTTGTGTCTGAAGGTCAGCTTGAATCTGTTTAGCAGTTGATTGAGGTGCTTTCTCCACCACTCAAACAATCCTTCGCTGCAATTTTCGATCAAGTTCTCTCTTGTGGACACGTCCGTGGAGGTTGGCTGCAGTGCCATGGGCCTTAAACGTCCTGGTAACATTGCGTACAGTGGACACAGGAACATCAAGGTCTCTGGAGATTGACCTGTAGCCTCTAAATTGTCCATGCTTGGCTCCAATCTTGTGTTTGACCTCCTCAGCAATTCTCTGGTTTTCTTTATTTTCTCCATGCTCATTGCCGTACACACAGTGATACAAAACAGCAGAATGACTCCTTTTCTCTATTCAAACTGGTTGAATGAGTGATTTTTATTTTGCAAGCACCTGCAACTCACCACAGGTGAGTTCAATTCCAAAATAAAGGAGAATCACCTGCTTGAAATCTAATTATTTCTAACAACTTCTAAAAGGTGCCAATAATATTGTTGCAGTTTTGAGTTTTGTATAATAAAGGTTAAATTTCCCCCTCATAGTTTAGTCACATTACAACATGTAGCCTCGCGATAGTGCAGTTATCTCTTAGTATTTGTGAGCATAGTCCTTTTCCTGTGTTAGTTTTGCGTTGAGTAGAATAATGAGAGTAGGTCCTTCATTGTTTCATTGCCTTATGCTGCCTACGCCTCCTTGTGCTGCCTTTGGCTTTTTGGCGCGAATTAACACAAGGCAGGCCTGGCAGGTCGTGTCGGGACCGAATGAGGGCGGCGAAGAAGCTGACGGTAAGCGCGCGCCACCAATCAGGGCTCAAAGGGAGTGGCTGCGGCCATGCATCACAGGGCGTGGTTGGAACGTTCGAGAGGGCTCAGGGCGTGTCTATATAACCCGTTGCGCAAAGCCCCAACGAGGAGTCGAGCAGTTGAGTTCGGGCGGCTGGGAGTTCGGGGAGAGGTGAGCTTGTGCATTGAGCTATTGGAGAGGCGCATATTGATGAGAGTTATGAGTTCGGAGAAAAGACGCGCATGAACCAAGTATAAGCGCTCGTATTAAAGTGACGCTCGGTTGAGCTTGAGGCCGAGCCTCTATTGCATTGGGTTACGTGAGTGATAGCGCGCCGGTGACTCAACGCGCTGTGAAAAGCCGCCGAGAGACGCGTACATTCCCTCCCGCCTTCCTGCCTCATCTGCCCTGTGTTCAAGAGACGCGCTACGAGGATCCTTTCCACCACCTGCTTGCCATCTTCGCGGGACGTGCTGGGACCATGGAGAGCACGCCGGGCCGCCGTTCCTGGACGACCAAGGCAGCGCGTGAACATCATTCTACCTGCATTTACCCTTTGTGAGTATGATCGGGCCTGTGTCTGGGTTAATATAAGACTGACTAAGTTCTGCTCTGTGTCTCTGTCTTCTACCGAATTGTACATATAAGTGTAAATAGTAATTAAATCCTGCTATTCCTTTATTCGACCCTTTCGTCCCTTCCATCATTGACTAAGCGTGGTACGAATAGAACCGCTCTAATCGGGTTCCAATATTAACGGTAACCGCATGGACCACGTGGTACGCAATCCGCTCGGTGTACCCAAATTACACGTGGCTCGTGCGAGGCGTTGTTCCCCGCTTCCGTGGCGGCGCAGGTATTTAGGTACGTGCGAGACTAGTCCCGAAACTCTACCTTGTGTTTGCCCAGAAGGGGCGTTTCAAGTCTCGGTTACGCCGGCCCAGAAAGAACAAGGGGCTTAATCTCCCCTTAGTACGGGTAGGAAGGGCAGCGGAAAACCGTAACAATATTGTCCGGGTCATTTTAGGATTTCTGTGTGGAATAAGCTAAGATTTAGTAATTTTTTCAGCTTTTATTGTTTTGTTCCACTGAAAACCAAAGAAATACATATGTGGGTACCAAAATATTTTTTAATTTCAACAATTTTCTGGAAGAAATGGTGCATTGTTTGAAAAAAGTGTAAGGGTGCCAATATTTTTGGCCACGACTGTATAAATCGACAAAGGGAAGTTCCAGAAACAGTGTTTATCCACTGCTCACATCAGATCTAAATGCAGTGAAGAGGTCAAGCTTAAGTCAATAATTAGCATGGTAACTACAACTATATCTTCCATTTATGGCCGAAACAACTCTGATCAGTCACAACAGCATCAATCACAATTGTGCATCCCTAAGTTAAGGAAGTTGTCGCTAAGAAAAATGTTGTCCAACTGGAGACGAGTAGCATGATTCTTTATTGGCACAACAAACGCCGTGCCAAAATCGTTTTTGAGGTTTCATGCTCTTTGTAGTTTTTATGCCTCTGCCGACAAAGTCGCCAGAGGCACTATGTTTTAAAGTTGTCCGTCCGTCCGTGATAGGTTTTCGTTACCGCAATAACTTGAGAACGGCTAAAGGGATCTTAGTAAAACTTGGCACGGATATGTATAATGACGTAGAGATTAACTGATTAGATTTTGGAGTCACGAGGGCAAAGGGCAAAGGTCAGAGGTCTGTTAGGTAAAAACAATTCTGTTACCGCGATAACTTGTGAACCAGTGATGGGATTCTGACCAAATTTGGTACACTTATGCAGAATGATGGAAAGATTAAGTGATTAGATTTTGGGGTGAAAGGTCAAATCTGTAATCGGTCTATAACTTGAGAATGGCTGAAGTGATCTAATTCAAGCTTGGTACAGGTATGTATAATGTTGTAAATATTAACTTATTAGATTTTGGGGTCAAAGGTCAAATCTGTAATAGGTATATAACTTGAGAATGGCTGAAGTGATCCAATTCAAATTTGATACAGGTATGCATAATGATGTAAAGATTAAACGATTAGAATTTGGGCTCAAGAGGACAAAGGTCAAAATCTGTAACAGGTCTATAACTCGAGAATGGCTGAAGTGATCCAATTCAAACTTGGTATAGGTATGTATAATGATGTACAGATTAACTGATTCGATTTTGGATTCAAGAGATCAAAGGTTAAAGGTCAAAGTCTGTAATAGGTCTATAACTTGAGAATGGCTAAAGGGGTCTAATTCAAACTTGGTAGAGATATGTATAATGTTGTAAAGATTAACTGATTAGATTTTGGGGTCCCGAGGTCAAAGGCCAAAGGGCAGAGGTCATGTCAGATAAAATTGTGAAAACTTGTGAACAGGCGAAGGGATTTAAATTAAAATTTAGTGCAGGTATGTGAAATGAGGTAAACATGAACTGATTAAATTTTGGGGTTAATAGGTCAAAGGTCAGAGGCCATGTCAGGTAAAAATGCGCTAATTTGGGCACAGCTGAATGGTTTGAAATCAAACTTGATACAAGTATAATAATTATATAATAATGTGGGCGGAGGCAAATCAGTCGACGTTGTGACGTTGAAGAGTGCCGTTCTGGTTTAAGCAATGTATACTCACATAGCTGTATTCCAACTGCTTACAATATCCAAAATACTTTTACAACTCAATCACAATCTGTAGTTCCGAGTTGATGTTGTTCATTATAAAGCCTTTCGCCGAGTTGTGACTGAGGTTTGCAAAAACTAGATTTCCAGTCATTAAAAATGTGAACAACAAAAGCATTTTTAAGGAAAGACTTGTTGTCACAAATTTTGTAATCTCCTTTGGTGGACAATGCCATTTTAAAGATTAAATTCAAGTCTACAAAATAAGCAAACAGCAAAAGGTAGAATTTATTTTTCAATGAAAAATTATCAAAATCCACTCATCCACCACCGATGAATTTGGTAAAACTCACGACGACAGTTAGTTCATTCAGCACTGTAATGGCCAACAAAAGGGAAATGTATTTAAACTGTACAAGGTCAAATTTAGCAATTCATTTGTATTTTAATTATTTATATGGATGCCAAGGCAGTATGTCATGAGCATCACCATGCATGTGAGGGCAGCACTTTATTTATTTTGGGAGGTTCCTGTCACACAAATTTTAGATAAAACAACCCGTGCACGGAATATGGGATTGTTATAACGGGGCTACTATACATGGAAACCCTAATTTTATTGTGTGTCACATAGAACAACGTAAACAGTAAGACAATATAATTAGCACTTTTAATGTAACAAGGATATTGTGTTTAAAAAAAAAAGAAGCAAATAAATGAATCATTATGAAAATAAACCTGAGATTATGTTAAAGACACAACAACAACAGGCATTTGAAGGCCATTTACCCTGCTAGAGCGGGGGTCAGCCAGATTATGTTAAAGCATAAATTAAATTTGCCAAATATTTTTTCAAATGATTATTCGAATGATCTGTAAATGATTCAAAAGAAAAAACATGCTACACGAAGCACAAGTCTTAACCTTTCGAACCTCCAAAGTTCCATTTGGGATAAAAAGCAACACAAACAGTTGGCTTTGTTTGTTATGCAACATATGACTGGTTTGGACTGCACACAAACACATGGTTAAAAAGGCCAACAGTCAATTGTTAGAGAGATGGAGAGATATTTGTAACTATGAGGTTGGAGGGTTTCTCCCCCAAAGTCCCTTCTGATTTAATTGAGTCGTTGTTAAATTGGTTAATTAGCAGCAAAGGACCAATAAATGTTGGTGTCTGAGGTTGAACGAGGGATGAAAAGTCATTCAGGATTACGAATTAAGAAAAGAATACTTAAAATTGTATGATATATTACCATTTATAATATTTCAAATTCAGACATCTCCCCCCCCCATAGGTATTTGTGTACGAATCCTTTTCATTAGTTTTTGTCTCAGAATACTTTCAGAAAAACATTACAAGAAAAAAAAGTTTTGATTAATCAGTGGAAAGTAGGCATACACATTTGAATAAATAAGCACTCGATAAACACCGTCGATTCTTGGAAGCAACCTTCATCTCAGGTGCACGGCTGCACAAATTGCGTGAACGATCGTTTCGTTCACACATCGGTTTTTTGCATTCACACATCGCGAAACAAATTTGTCATTCTTGCATGAAAAAGGTGGTCAAAATCAATTACGTCTCGATGATCAGCTTTGGAAAAAAAACACAAAAACTCGTCTCCAGTTTTCATGTTTCGAGGAAATTGATGTGGTATTAATTAAAAGTATGCAGAATCTAGTAATGATTTACGCTCTGTCATCATTTGTTGTTCATGTTGTTTTTCCAATGATCACGACAACTGAAAACCGTTAATTTTGGTATGATATTGTTATGGGCTCGTTTATTGGATACTGATTGTTGTGTGCAGCTGTTTGATTGGAATAAGCATGTTGTTGATATGCGAGGCCAGAATCGTTTTATGTACAACATTTGGCAGCCAAGATGAAAGAACTGGGAGTGAGGATTTCATTGAAAACATTAACAAAATGCAGTATAGTTTTCAAAATTGCAGTTTTTGCAATCATTTACCATAACAATTACAGACTAGCAAAACTTTCTTCACTGATAATTATTCAAAAGATATTCATTAATATTCGATCAACAAAAATTTTCATACATCTATTGCTTGAGTCAGCCTTATTGTTTGTGACCTCCAGTATTCAAAAAGATCAAACATATGTTTTTCAATTTTAAATAAAATAATAAAATTACCCAGTTTTGAGAAATAAAAACACGAATTCATTTATTCACTTGTTCTCTCCTTTCATCGCAGGTCTACGAGAGCTCTGTGTGGTTGTTGTTGTGGTTCTTGTTGGGGGTAGATTTTTGAAATGTGCCCCCAATGGTCGGACACCTGTCGGACCACACCCACATGTGTTGCTTGACTCCACCCACCACAGCACCCAGACAAAATAATACGGCTGCCATCTTGGTTTTCTGGTGGTCTGAATACATCAGGCCTGGAGGCCTCTGCTGATTATACACTGCCCGGGTTTGTTGCATCAAATTTCCATTGGCTTTGTTTCGGTCGAGTATTATTCACGATGAGAGACCCCAAAAAATCGAATCAATGTCGAATAAAAATAAAGTTACGTAATTTTTGAACGGCCCCCTATTGGGGTTAAACATTCCGTGACCGTGTGACGAATCTGCTCGTTCTGATATAACCACAGTGGAGGTTGTCATGGATGAGAGGTGTCGAGCTAATATTTTAATAGCACATTAAATGTGTGTTTCTCAATCACACTGTTCATCTTTTAAGAATGCTTAAAATGTGGGCTTTCCAATTGGCCCGTTGCCGGATTTTGTTGCAGGTTGTGACCACAGTGCGGTCATTCTTGTTCGGTTACACAATATTTTCAATTTGTGCAGCTCTGAGATGGAAAGACCAACTCCGACCTTTTGTCACCAAATGGAATCTTTAAGAAAAGCAATTACTCAGTCAAGCTAATAAGAGTATCAACATGATTTACAAGAATATATATTGGACTTTCTTGGAGAGAAAATGGGCTCTTCCGTTTCCCTTGTTGTGGTCACCTCTCTCTTGGTCCTCTGAAAGATCTACTTTCAAAATGCTAAGTAATCGTTCTGGATTTGTCTGTGCTGCCATAGATTTTCTGTTCTCTGTTTTGGGTTGTTTATTCTTTGTAATGTGTGCTCACTTGCATATATATTTTCGTGTTCTATCTATTTATTTTGATTTGCCATCTCCATCTCGAATAATATTGGGCCTACCCATTTTGTCCCAACTGTTTACCATACCCACTCGCCATGTCTCCATTATCTCTGTCCCATTATTCATCAACTTCACTTTAATTCCTTATACCTTCTGTTTAATACAAAATAAATAAAAAATGACCCAAAAAATCTTTTCTCCTTCTTCATCTGCTCTCTCCACCAATTTAAACCTTCTCAAGCAGCAATTTTTAAGTGTTAAATCCTCCAACATACTTGCTTCCAAATGCCTTTCTCCAAGTCTGTTTTCCATTCTCCCCTTCTCTCCATCTCTCGATGACTCATAAACCATGCCACATTCACCATTGTGGTCATATAGTGCTGTCTTTATTTGTATTTTCAGTCATCACTGTCATCCAAATCCTGATGTCTGTCTACATCTCTCTACCCATGGAAACTTTAAATGCAACCCTTCTGTACTGTATTTGAGACTACGGTCAAATGGTGACAAACTCCCTCACATAAGTACCCTCCCCCCCATGTCATCTTCACACACAGGTTTCCCTTCACCCCTCGAGGCTCCACCACCCACACCCCTGATAAGTGTCCTCAGATTACATGTACAGCCACCTCATTCCCCTCCTCTCCTTGCTTCTTCAATGTCCTACCCTCTCCTTGCTTCCTTCACACCTCGCCCCTTCCTTGCCTCCTTCACACCCAGCCATCCTCCTTGCTTCTGCTGCACCCTACCTCCTTTTTGCTTCTCTAGCGTCTCGGCCCCCCACCCTCTTCCCCCTTCTGTTTCACAGTCATCCCACCCCCCTTCCTGCTTCCCCAGTGCGCAGTCCCGTTCCTGCTTCTCCACCATACCTCCCTGTTTTTACTTAACCAGTGTAACTCCCTACACCTACTTAATCAGCAACTCCCTACACCTACCCTACCAAACTGCTCCTGGATACTGTGTCCTTCCCACTTCAGAAGGTGGAGAGGTTTCTGGTAAACCTTGAATCCGATTCTGTGACCTATTCCTCTTTTTCTCTTTTCCCTTGATCATTATTTTTCGGTCAATTTCCATCTGCCTGGAAGTTAGCCAACATCACTGCAAAACATAAACTTGGTGCAAAAATTTAACCTCTTGATTACAGGCCTATCAGCTTACTTTCAATTATAAGCAAGGTCATGGAATCTATCCTTGTAGTTGACATCAAATCCTTCTATTTCTCCGAGTCTCATCTCAGATCATCGGTTCAGTCTTAAACCCAGTCATTTTACCTTGGACATGTTGCTTCTTCTCTCCCAACAATGGATGGAAGCCCTCAATCTCAGACATGAGATCAGGGCTGTCTCTCTGGACATATCTCGAGCATTTGATACAGTCTGACACACCACTTTGATCTCCAAACTCTCTGCGTATGGCATCCAAGACCACCTCCTCACCTGAATCACTGACTTCCTCCATTCACATATTCAGCATGTAGCTCTTAAAGGGATCCTCTCATCTCCTCTCCCCGTCAAGACTGGAGTGCCCCATGGCAGTGTTTTGGACCCAGTCTTGTTCCTCATCTTCATCAATGATCTTTCTGATTTCCTGGAAAATCCTGCCCATCTCTTTGCTGATGATTCCAACCTCTGCCATATAATTGCTCATCATTTAGACAGGCAGGCAACAGCCTCTTCCTCTGCAGACCTTGATAGAATCAGGAGCTGGTCCAACACTTGGAATATGTCTTTCAACCCCAACAAATCCCACACACTCACCCTGTCTCTCCGAAAGCACCGTTTGCCAAACCATCCTGTCACTTCCTCAGAAAACCATTTAAAGAGGTTAAGTCACTCAAACTTTTGGGCCTCACCATCAAGTCCATCAGCCATATCTTTCTTGGGCAGACCATATTTCCAAGAAGGCCACTGAAGCCAGACACAAACTGAGCATCCTTCATTGAAGGATGCAAATTGAAGGATGCTGAAGGATGCTCAGTCTACCACAAACTGAGCATCCTTCATTGTGCAATGTCTATCCTTGGCTCGTCCTTTTTTGTATACTTAGTCGAGGCTTGTATGAGAGCTAACAGAGCTAACAATATTCATATAACATACAGTCACTTGAAAAAGTAAGTACACCCCATGTAAAGTTTTGACTTTTTCAACATATTTCAACATACAGCTATTTGATCTTCATTTCAACAATATTGTTAGATAAAGGTGATAGTCAGGTTCACTATGTCAATAAATTATATTTCGTTCAAAATCATGGTAGATTAGCAAACCTATACATTTTTGGAAAGGTTATAGCATAAGGAAACTAAAAATCAATGTTTACATTTGGAGAGATACCTGTATGGCGGCCATTTTGGATTTTCAAAATGGCCACTGTAAAATACATATTTTGTTCTATTTCTGCTTCGAATTACCCTAAAAACTTTTTAAAATATACTAAACCTATATTTTCAGTGACAAGGAACCCAATGAAAGTATCAAATTAGTGCTATGGGGAATGGTAAGACACGAATCAAAGGTTTTGAATTGCAAAATACTGTCTTTATATTCGCGATAAGTTGCATAATCAAATACATGTTATCATTTTGTACAGGCAGTTAATAACATCAAAATGTGTCACAATAATTCATATCACCAAACATACACAGGCAGTCAGCAAAATCATATATACACATGCAGTCAGTATAACTTCACATCTACACAGGCAGTCAATGACAAAATATACACAGGCAGTCAATGGCATCAAACATACACGATTACAGAATATGCCATTTAGAGTTCGTCATCACTGTCCTGTGTGTCGTATCCGACAATATAGTCCGCATCGTTTTCACAGTCCGTTCCACACAAGCAAAGGTCGGTCAAATTGATTGGCAAATCGAATTGGTCGAATGGTCGATCGAATCGAATTCGATGAATCGAATCGAATCAAATCGATCGAATGGTCGATCGAAGCGATTGGTCGAATTGGTCGAATGGAATTGGTCGATTGGTCGAATTGGTCGAATCGAATTGGTCGGAATTGGCAAATGTAAACATTGATTTTCAGATTTTCCATGTAATAACGTTTCCAAAAATGTATAGGTTTGCTAATCTACCATGATTTTGAAACGAAAAAACATAGTGAACCTGACTATGATATAATATAACAAATATCATGAAACATTTACATTTTGTAGTCCATTGTATCATTTAAGTAAACATAAATGCAAATTTCGCATGTGGAAAAAGTAAGTACACCCCTACATTTATCACTACTTCAAATACGTAAAATTAGAATCAGGTGCACCAGCACATGTGCAAATGATTAGAACATCGTTAGAGAGGATCTTGGAGGACCCTGTCTTATTTAAACCTCAGACATTTAGTTTGGTTTGCTTTTTATTGTTGAAGTGTGTGGCGTCACCATGCCTAGATAAAAAGAGCTCTCTGAGGCCTTCAGAAAGAAGGTTATAGATGCCTACGAGTCTGGGAAGGGATTTAAAAAGATCTCCAAACAATTTGAAATCAATCATTCGACTGTCCGGAAGATCATCTACAAGTGGAGAAGATTCCAAAACAACTGCCAACTTGTTCAGGCCAGGCCGACCCAGCAAGTTCAGCCCGAGAGCAGACCGCAAGATGCTGAAAGAAGTCTCTAAGAACCCCAGAATGTCATCACGGGACCTACAGGTAGCTCTTGCCACTGTTGATGTCAAAGTGCACGGGTCTACCATTAGAAAGAGGCTGCACAAATTTGATCTACATGGGAGGTGTGCCAGGAGGAAACCTTTGCTGTCCAGAAAGAACATGAGGGCAAGACTAAAGTTTGCCAATGACCACCTAGGCAAAGACCAGCACTTCTGGAACAATGTGCTCTGGACAGATGAGTCAAAGGTAGAGCTATTTGGCGACAGTACCAGAAGACGTTTGGCGAAAACCAAAGACAGCATTTGACCACAAGAACCTGATACCAACTGTAAAGCATGGTGGTGGAAATATTATGGTTTGGGGCAGCTTTGCTGCATCAGGGCCTCGGCAGCTCACCATCATAGAATCCACTATGAATTCTTCATTGTACCAGAGGGTGCTTGACGATAGTGTGAGGCCATCTGTCGGAAAGTTGAAGCTCAACCGAAGGTGGACCTTGCAACATGACAATGACCCTAAACATACCAGTAAATCCACCAAGGAATGGCTGAAAAGAATGAAATGGAGGGTTCTGGAATGGTCAGGTCAAAGCCTGGATCTAAATCCCATCGAGATGTTGTGGGGGGATTTGAAACGAGCTGTGCATGCAAGGAACCCCTCAAACATCACACAGCTGAAAGAATTCTGCATGGAGGAGTGGGCAAAAATTTCTCCCAGTCGATGTCAGAGACTGGTAGACAGTTATAAGAAACGCCTACTTGAAGTTGTTTCTGCCAAAGGGGGCAATGCCACCTATTAGAGCCAAGGGTGTACTTACTTTTTCCACATGCGAAATTTGCATTTATGTTTATTTAAATTATACAATGGAGTACAAAATGTAAATGTTTCATGTGATATTTGTTATATTATATCACATTTATCTATCAATATTGTTGAAATGAAGATCAAATAGCTGTATGTTGAAATATGTTGAAAAAGTCAAAACTTTACATGGGGTGTACTTACTTTTTCACGTGCCTGTAGAATAAAGAGAGCGGGAGATAAGAGGGGGAGAGAGAGGGAAGCACAACAACAGTAGGGAACAGGGACATCAGTAGATATGTGGAAGAGAGAGGGCTGGGGCAGGGTACATGGGATAAACAAGATGGACACCACAGTGGTTTTCAGGAAAGAAAGCAAGGAATTTGAAGGAGGTGGGTTTGGGGTGGATTAACGGGGGTAGAAAAGCTCAAGGTTTTGGAGGGGGGAAGACATGAGATGGTAGCGGACTGCTGTTTTGAAGTAACTGTTTGTTGTTAGCAACTGCTGGTCTAAACTTTTGACAACCGAACAGGCCTCCCTTCATTCATGGCTTCATTGAATACTGCTCTCCCCTTTGGGCTGGCGCCCTGTCTCACACCTTGCCCTTCTTGATGGCATGGAAAGCAGGCCCTCAACATCATTGGGATCTCCCACGCCGAAGCTGAGTGTCCAGGCCGTTTACTTTTATTTCGCAGACAGGTTGGTAGCCTCTCTGTATTCTATCACTTCCTTTTTGGTCAGACACCCTCTGTGCTCTCTTGGCTCTGTCCATCCCAGGTTTGTGCAGGGAGCACATGGTCTACCAGTAACACTCTCCATGTTAAACTTCCCAAATCCACGCTCTCTATTCAGCTCCATTAATTTGTTCCACTTTTCTCTCGCCTGTGGAAAAGAACTTCCCCAGCCTGTTCAGACCCATTCTTCCCTCGAGGGCTTCGCTACCTCAAGCAGTTCACCATTACCTCAAGTCATCCGCCATCCATATTCATGATCTCTTCAAAACCAAATGACTCCATTCCCCAGCACTCCATTTTCCAGGTTATTGTGATCCTCTCCCCTACCTCACCTCTAGTTATTTGTTAGATGTCGGTTGGTTTGTTTCTTTTCCGTTTCATTCACACTTTCCTCTTCCTCTCCTTGATGTGTTTCATTCAGCTTGGGTGCAACTTGTTCATTCCCATGTGCCCTTCTCCCCCTCTCTTTGATGCCACTCTCACTTCTACTCTGCTGTTGGCATTTACTCCTTTCCATTTTGTTCCATTCCATTCTGCTTTAGCTCTTCCACGAGCCTCAATTAATGCGTATATATATATATATATATATATATAATATATATATATATAATATATATATATATATATATATATATATATATATATATATATATATATAATATATATATATATTATATATATATATATATATATATACGCATTAATTGAGGCGTATATATATATATATATATATATATATATATATATATATATATATATATATATATATATATATATATATATATATATATATACCGAAACGCAAAAGAAACTTACCACCTTTGAAACCTTTAAATATCAACAATAACACTGCGTGTAGTAAATGTGTGAACTTATTTGCGGACAATAGTGTCCTCACTGTCAGACAAAACGGTCACGGGTGGTCACTTGAACCTTCAATGGTCATTTCATAGCACAGCTGTTGAACAGCCGTTTTGACTGTCAGTGATTTGCCAAGGGGTACGGGATGATTTTAATGAGCTGCACGTGATGTCTTGATATTGGCTTTAAAAAGGCCAGTGCAAAATGGGCATTTTGACCGAAAAATTTGACCATTTTGACCAACTTCAAAAAGACCGAAAACGCAAAAGAAACTTACCACCTTTGAAACCTTTAAATATCAACAATAACACTGCGTGTAGTAAATGTGTGAACTTATTTGTGGACAATAGTGTCCTCACTGTCAGACAAAACGGTCACGGATGGTCACTTGAACCTTCAATGGTCACTTCATAGCACAGCTGTTGAACAGCCGTTTTGACTGTCAGTGATTAGCCAAGGAGTACGGGATGATTTTAATGAGCTGCACGTGATGTCTTGATATTGGCTTTGAAAAGGCCAGTGCAAAGTGGGCATTTTGATTAAAAAATTTGACCATTTTGACCAACTTCAAAAAGACCGAAAACGCAAAAGAAACTTACCACTTGTTTGAAATGTAATAAAATTGTAACAGTTCAAAATAAAACAAACCAACAATTGCTAATTGAAACATTGGCATTTTATTGATGACATGTCAAGTTTTTGACCAAGATACACCATCTCATCAGTTTGTTCTACAGTACAGAACAGCACAGGGTGCAATGTCAGTCCCCTTTCAATAGCGTGTGTGGCCACCATTGTTTTGGATACAGGCAGTGCATCATCGGCGTATACTGCCTACCAGTCTTTGGATGGATTGCTGCTGGATTCTGTCCCACTCAGTCCTCAATGTCTGAAGCAGCTCTGCCCGTGTCCTGGCCCTGCCAACTACGCGTCTCCCAAGCTCATCCCACAGGTGCTCTATGGGATTCAGGTCAGGGGAGAGCGCAGGCCACTGCATGGTGTTGATGTTCTCGCCTTGGAGAAATGCAGTGGTAAAGCGAGCAGCATGGGGACGAGCGTTGTCATGCTGAAAGGTTCTCAGTTCTGGGTGGTCTAGCAGGAATGGCAGCAGATGAGGTCGCAGGATGTTATCCACATACCGCTGGGCATTAAGATTCCCATCCACAACCACCAGTGGCGTCCTGTACCGGCCTGATATGGCGGCCCACACCATCAAACTTTGGCCACCCCACCTGTTGGCTTGACGCACGCAACAATCGGCATATCGCTCGCCAGTTCTTCTCCAGACACGCTCACGCCCATCAGCACTGTCCACACAGAACCTTGACTCATCGCTGAAAGCGACCTCGTTCCACTGCGCCAAGGTCCACCGCTGATGCTGCTGGCACCATCTCTGTCGGTTGCGGCGATGGGCAGACGTCATCACGGGGCCTCTGTATGGTCTTCTGGCAGTCAGGCCATAGTCATGCAGTCGTCTTTGTGCAGTATCATTGGAGATCCGTGGGTTTGCACGCCCCGGAGTTTCTGCCGCAGTGCGGGATGCTGGACGGAATCGATCCCGCAGGTGACTTCGGAACATCTGCCTGTCCTGCCTTGCAGTGGTGACTCTTGGCCTCCCTGATCGAGGTCTGTCATCTGCAGAGTTGTGGAGGGTGTCTCTGTCCACCAGGGCCGATATCATCTGGTGTGAACAGCCAAGGCGACGTGCCACCTCACGGTAGCTCAGTCCGCCTTGCAGCATGCCCAGGGCACGCTGCCGTTGATCCCTTGACAATCGTGGCATGTTGATTGAAATGCCCATTTTGCACTGGCCTTTTTAAAGCCAATATCAAGACATCACGTGCAGCTCATTAAAATCATCCCGTACCCCTTGGCTAATCACTGACAGTCAAAACGGCTGTTCAACAGCTGTGCTATGAAGTGACCATTGAAGGTTCAAGTGACCATCCGTGACCGTTTTGTCTGACAGTGAGGACACTATTGTCCACAAATAAGTTCACACATTTACTACACGCAGTTATTGTTTATATTTAAAGGTTTCAAAGGTGGTACGTTTCTTTTGCGTTTTCGGTCTTTTTGAAGTTGGTGAAAATGGTCAAATTTTTTTGTCAAAATGCCCATTTTGCACTGGCCTTTTTAAAGCCAATATCAAGACATCACGAGCAGCTCATTAAAATTATCAAGTACCCCTTGGCTAATCACTGACAGTCAAAACGGCTGTTCAACAGCTGTGCTATGAAGTGACCATTGAAGGTTCAAGTGACCATCCGTGACCGTTTTGTCTGACAGTGAGGACACTATTGTCCACAAATAAGTTCACACATTTACTACACGCAGTGTTATTGTTGATATTTAAAGGTTTCAAAGGTGGTAAGTTTCTTTTGCGTTTCAGTATATATACAGACTTGGCATTTAATATGGAATTTTTTTTTTTCTTGACTTGGGTTTACTTTCTGAACTCAGTATATCAATCTGGTGAGTTTCTTTTACCCTTCGGTGATGTCTTTATTGAAAGAACCATGTCACTGATTGTCTTTCGCAGCAAGAAGTCAATAACAGGATTATATCACAGGTGGCGTGACAAAATGTAAGGACAGGTACATTTGACGATTGGCTTCACAATCGGGTATATAAGGGTTGTTGCGTTCTGTGTTAGAGGAAAACAACTGCTGCACATCTACAAAAGTTATTGCCGCTTCCTCTGGAGATGGTCCGTCAACTTGACAATGCTGTTTGTCATGGAGTGGTGGCTTTACGAAATTCTGGCATGAAACAGCGTGCTATTGCTCGGCAGTATGGCATCACTCAAGGTCAGGTGTCAAAGATCCTGAAACGAAATGCTCAGAGGGGTGTCCCTACTCCAATACCGAGGCCAGGACGTCCACGCAGAACCACAAGGAGAGATGATCGCCAGCTGCACCGGTTAGTCTGCAATGGCCGTACCAAGTCAGCTAATCGGCTTAGGGCTGAGTGGCAGCAACTGACAAATGTGCCTGTATCCAGAAGGCTAGTCAACCAACGACTGGTTCAAGCAGGCTATCGTGCCAGGCGTCCCCTGAGAAAGCCACGCCTGACCAGACAACACAGCCAGCGCCGATTGCAGTGGGCCAGAGAGCACCGTCAATGGCAGCCAGGACACTGGAATCACATGACCTTCAGTGACGAGTCTAGATTTCTGGTCCATCGTCAAGATGGCCGTGTCCGAGTGCGCAGACAAGTGCATGAAGCCCACAACGAAGATTGTATAGTGCCAAGAGTCCAAGCTGGAGGTGGTGGGGTGACCGTTTGGGCTGCTTTTCATGCAGGGGGCAAAACTGACCTGGTTGTTCTGAATGGAAACCTGAACCAGTTCAAGTACAGGGTCATTCTGGAAGAAACATTGCTTCCATTTGCTCGTGCAGCCTTTCGAGGAAACTTTGTCTTCCAAGATGACAATGCACGGCCTCATCGTGCTCGCATGATCCAACACTTTCTTGCTGACTGTGGGGTAGAGCATATGGAGTAGCCTGCCATGTCCCTGGATATGAATCCGATAGAGAACTTGTGGGCAGAATTAACGCGTCAAATCGACAACTTGGACCAGCAGCCTGCCTCTGTGCGTGAATTGCAGCAGACTATTGTCACTGCATGGCAAGCGATTCCTGTCCAAACCTTGGCAAATCTCGTGAACAGCATGCCTGGACGTGTACGTGCTCTCCGGAATGCTCGTGGGGGTTACACGAAGTACTGAACTGTAATTTTACTGTCCGTAATCCCAGTCATAATTTAGCTTTTGTTTTTGTTGAAATTTTTTTTGGCTAATGTGCAAAATAAAGAGATACTTCTGGAAAACGTACAGAAGTTTAACACAGTACTGTCCGTGAATTGAGTTCGATATCAGTTTGCATCACTTTCAAGGATCAATTTATTTGCTTCGAAATGTCAATTGTTGTTTTTGTTTCTTTTAAAGGTCACATTAACAAAATCTAGAATAATTTCAACATAATTCCAATGAACTTTTGGTTCTAAGTCATCTTGAAAAGTAAGTTCACCCCCACAAAAAAAATATTCCATATTAAATGCCAAGTCTGTATATAAAAATAAGCTACTGATCCTTTAATTGCATGATGAATCAGAATCCTTTTGCTTCATAGAGATTATATAAAATGCTCTCCCACCAGTGGGAGCTGGGCATCTCCAGCAAAGATGCGAACAATAGGAAATACATCGCTTTCATGTAAAAGCTGGATTTTTATGCAAAAGAAAAAAATTACATGAAACCAAATTTAGCTTTAACTAAATAATAATTTTCACCATAGTTTTCATGTATCAACATGTGATCATACATGAGCAAAATTTTGCATACAAGGTACACCGTGTGCTTTGAGGTCCGCAGGTATACAAACTTATGAATAATTTCATCAATCCACATTTCCTCCTATTTATATAAATGTAATTCGAAAGCTAATATTGGCTTATTTTTAAGTACTTTTACTGTGTATTCCTAAAACCACATCAGGATACATGGAGATATATAGGTGTTGATGTAAATATGGAAATGATGAAGCTCACAAGCAGAAGCGTATTCGAACTGAAGATAGAAAGTCAGAACTAAAGCTTTATGTCACATTCAAGTACTGTAAATAAATCATTCAGAACAACAGACAATCCAATGCAGTTCTTCCAGAAATTATATTGCTTCACCGAGCCTCCTCCTCTGCCAAATGACAAATACCTTCCAAATTTTAAAGAAAAATATAGGTGTGATTCATTCAGTCATTTTGTATGCAGCCTGTGACGCAAGAAAAAAATGAACATATGTCACCCACAGGGTGAACCGTATCTTGCCATTTGACCTTGACCTTAATAATTTCGTATGGTGAATAGTATGTCTTCATGACCAACGCACATGAAATATTGAAAGATTTTGATGAGAACTGAGGAAATAATTTTTTCATGAAAATTCCGTTTTTTCGTCATGACGTCATCAAATGACGTCATAGCGTCAAACTGTTTACAGATCTGGGAAGCACTCATCAAGGGCATTCATATGAGGTATTACTCGATATGGTACCTACGATTTCAAAATTTGACCTTGGGGTCAATAATTTTCGACCTCCAGCGCTAACCATGAAGGTCAAGGCCGATCGCCACCAAAAACTAATCAGCTGAGCGCCGGACCATATACTAGATTCCCATGAAGTTTGGAGACGATCCGATCAAAGTTACTCAAAAAATTAGTGTTTCGTCGACCTCCATGATTGGCCGCAAAGTGACCTTGACCTTTGACCTTGACCTTCATAATTTTGTGTGCTAAAGGGTATCTCTAAAAGACTCTGATATGCGAACTTACAAGAGTTTCCAAAGGGAACTGTGCTCTACAGAGTGACCTAAACAATGCGAACTAAAGCAATACAATATACATGAAAAGTGCAGTTTTTTCGTCATAACGCCGTCAAATGACGTCACATTGTCAAACTAGTTATATGTTTGGAAAGCACTCAACAAGGGCTTCAATTTGAGGTACTACTCGATATGGTAACTGAAACTTGAAAAATTTACCTTTTGGTCAAAATTGAATGACCTTCAAAATGACCTTGAAGGTCAAGGCCGATCGACACCAAAAACTAATCAACTGAGCGCCATACCACACCCTATATACCCACCAAGTTTGGAGATCATAAGATCAAAGTTACTCAAAAAATAAGGGTTTCGTAATTTGACCTTGGGGTCAATAATTTTCGACCTCCAGCGCTAACCATGAAGGTCAAGGCCGATCGCCACCAAAAACTAATCAGCTGAGCGCCGGACCATATACTAGATTCCCATGAAGTTTGGAGACGATCCGATCAAAGTTACTCAAAAAATAAGGGTTTCGTTGACCTCCATGATTGACCGCAAAGTGACCTTGACCTTTGACCTTGACCTTCAAAATTTTGTGTGCTGAAGGGTATCTCTATAGGACTCTGATATGCGAAGTTACAGGAGTTTCCAATAATAACTGTGGTCTACAGAGTGATCTAAACGTGAAAAAAAAATGATTAACCACAAACAAAAAAACAAAAAAACAAAATAATGAACATATGTCACCCACAGGGTGAACCGTATCTTGCCATTTGACCTTGACCTTAATAATTTCGTATGGTGAATAGTATGTCTTCATGACCAACGCACATGAAATATTGAAAGATTTTGATGAGAACTGAGGAAATAATTTTTTCATGAAAATTCCGTTTTTTCGTCATGACGTCATCAAATGACGTCATAGCGTCAAACTGTTTACAGATCTGGGAAGCACTCATCAAGGGCATTCATATGAGGTATTACTCGATATGGTACCTACGATTTCAAAATTTGACCTTGGGGTCAATAATTTTCGACCTCCAGCGCTAACCATGAAGGTCAAGGCCGATCGCCACCAAAAACTAATCAGCTGAGCGCCGGACCATATACTAGATTCCCATGAAGTTTGGAGACGATCCGATCAAAGTTACTCAAAAAATTAGTGTTTCGTCGACCTCCATGATTGGCCGCAAAGTGACCTTGACCTTTGACCTTGACCTTCATAATTTTGTGTGCTAAAGGGTATCTCTAAAAGACTCTGATATGCGAACTTACAAGAGTTTCCAAAGGGAACTGTGCTCTACAGAGTGACCTAAACAATGCGAACTAAAGCAATACAATATACATGAAAAGTGCAGTTTTTTCGTCATAACGCCGTCAAATGACGTCACATTGTCAAACTAGTTATATGTTTGGAAAGCACTCAACAAGGGCTTCAATTTGAGGTACTACTCGATATGGTAACTGAAACTTGAAAATTTTACCTTTTGGTCAAAATTGAATGACCTTCAAAATGACCTTGAAGGTCAAGGCCGATCGACACCAAAAACTAATCAACTGAGCGCCATACCACACCCTATATACCCACCAAGTTTGGAGATCATAAGATCAAAGTTACTCAAAAAATAAGGGTTTCGTAATTTGACCTTGGGGTCAATAATTTTCGACCTCCAGCGCTAACCATGAAGGTCAAGGCCGATCGCCACCAAAAACTAATCAGCTGAGCGCCGGACCATATACTAGATTCCCATGAAGTTTGGAGACGATCCGATCAAAGTTACTCAAAAAATAAGGGTTTCGTTGACCTCCATGATTGACCGCAAAGTGACCTTGACCTTTGACCTTGACCTTCAAAATTTTGTGTGCTGAAGGGTATCTCTATAGGACTCTGATATGCGAAGTTACA
Organism: Myxine glutinosa; assembly: GCF_964187855.1. Classification (NCBI taxonomy): domain Eukaryota; kingdom Metazoa; phylum Chordata; class Myxini; order Myxiniformes; family Myxinidae; genus Myxine; species Myxine glutinosa. The sequence goes on from NC_136263.1 coordinate 137,636,658, forward strand.
GGAGTTTCCAATAATAACTGTGGTCTACAGAGTGATCTAAACGTGAAAAAAAAATGATTAACCACAAACAAAAAAACAAAAAAACAAAAAAATAAACCTATGTCACCCACAGGGTGAACCGTATCTTGCCAAAATGTGAACATGAGTGACTTGCTTCAGGTCACACTGAGGTGAACAGAACTGCTATCCACTAGAAGCGACTCTTTGAGGAATGTCTGCCCACGAGATATTGAAAGATTTTGATGAGAACTGAGGAAATAATTTTTTCATGAAAATTCCGTTTTTTCGTCATGACGTCATCAAATGACGTCATAGCGTCAAACTGTTTACAGATCTGGGAAGCACTCATCAAGGGCATTCATATGAGGTATTACTCGATATGGTACCTACGATTTCAAAATTTGACCTTGGGGTCAATAATTTTCGACCTCCAGCGCTAACCATGAAGGTCAAGGCCGATCGCCACCAAAAACTAATCAGCTGAGCGCCGGACCATATACTAGATTCCCATGAAGTTTGGAGACGATCCGATCAAAGTTACTCAAAAAATAACGATTTCAACATTTGACCTTGGGGTCAATAATTTTCGACCTCCAGCGCTAACCATGAAGGTCAAGGCCGATCGCCACCAAAAACTAATCAGCTGAGCGCCGGACCATATACTAGATTCCCATGAAGTTTGGAGACGATCCGATCAAAGTTACTCAAAAAATAAGGGTTTCGTCGACCTCCATGATTGACCACAAAGTGACCTTGACCTTTGACCTTGACCTTCAAAATTTTGTGTGCTGAAGGGTATCTCTATAGGACTCTGATATGCGAAGTTACAGGAGTTTCCAATAATAACTGTGGTCTACAGAGTGATCTGAAGGTCAAGGTCAAAGGTCAAGGTCGACCTCCAGCGCTAACCATGAAGGTCAAGGCCGATCGCCACAAAAAACTAATCAGCTGAGCGCCGGACCATATACTAGATTCCCATGAAGTTTGGAGACGATCCGATCAAAGTTACTCAAAAAATAACGATTTCAACATTTGACCTTGGGGTCAATAATTTTCGACCTCCAGCGCTAACCATGAAGGTCAAGGCCGATCGCCACCAAAAACTAATCAGCTGAGCGCCGGACCATATACTAGATTCCCATGAAGTTTGGAGACGATCCGATCAAAGTTACTCAAAAAATAAGGGTTTCGTCGACCTCCATGATTGACCACAAAGTGACCTTGACCTTTGACCTTGACCTTCAAAATTTTGGGTGCTGAAGGGTATCTCTATAGGACTCTGATATGCGAAGTTACAGGAGTTTCCAATAATAACTGTGGTCTACAGAGTGATCTAAACGTGGAAAAAAAATGATTAACCACAAACAAAAAAAAACAAAAAAACAAAAAAAAAAAACAAACATACAAGCTGACTAATACATCTAGCAAAAACTTCGTTTTGGCAAGATAAAAACAAACAAACAAACATACAAGCTGACTGATACATCTTGCAAAAACTTCGTTTTGGCAAGATAAAAAACATACAAGCTGACTGATACATCTTGCAAAAACTTCGTTTTGGCAAGATAAAAACAAAATAATTTTCGACCTCCAGCGCTAACCATGAAGGTCAAGGCCGATCGCCACCAAAAACTAATCAGCTGAGCGCCGGACCATATACTAGATTCCCATGAAGTTTGGAGACGATCCGATCAAAGTTACTCAAAAAATAAGGGTGTCGTCGACCTCCATGATTGACCACAAAGTGACCTTGACCTTTGACCTTGACCTTCAAAATTTTGTGTGCTGAAGGGTATCTCTAAAAGACTCTGATATGCGAACTTACAAGAGTTTCCAAAGGGAACTGTGCTCTACAGAGTGACCTAAACAATACGAACTAAAGCAATACAATATACATGAAAAGTGCAGTTTTTTCGTCATAACGCCGTCAAATGACGTCACATTGTCAAACTAGTTATATGTTTGGAAAGCACTCAACAAGGGCTTCAATTTGAGGTACTACTCGATATGGTAACTGAAACTTGAAAATTTTACCTTTTGGTCAAAATTGAATGACCTTCAAAATGACCTTGAAGGTCAAGGCCGATCGACACCAAAAACTAATCAACTGAGCGCCATACCACACCCTATATACCCACCAAGTTTGGAGATCATAAGATCAAAGTTACTCAAAAAATAAGGGTTTCGTAATTTGACCTTGGGGTCAATAATTTTCGACCTCCAGCGCTAACCATGAAGGTCAAGGCCGATCGCCACCAAAAACTAATCAGCTAAGCGCCGGACCATATACTAGATTCCCATGAAGTTTGGAGACGATCCGATCAAAGTTACTCAAAAAATAAGGGTTTCGTTGACCTCCATGATTGACCGCAAAGTGACCTTGACCTTTGACCTTGACCTTCAAAATTTTGTGTGCTGAAGGGTATCTCTATAGGACTCTGATATGCGAAGTTACAGGAGTTTCCAATAATAACTGTGGTCTACAGAGTGATCTAAACGTGAAAAAAAAATGATTAACCACAAACAAAAAAACAAAAAAACAAACAAACAAACATACAAGCTGACTGATACATCTTGCAAAAACTTCGTTTTGGCAAGATAAAAAAAGATAACAAAGAGAGGCAAGGTGAACACAAAGCTTTGGCTTTTCATCACTAAGACAGCTGGCTGAAATGGCAGTGTGTTATACCGAAGACCACATAATTCCAAGAGCCCAATCAACTTATTTGTAATGAGACGACAGCAGGTCTCAGCCTATTGATGGGCAATTCCAATAATGTTTCAAAGCATCTAAGAATAACGACGAGAAGCCGGTGCATCAGCGCATATGTGAGAGCAACACTTCATTCCAATACAATTCTACATTCCAATACAATTACACATTTTAATACAATTATACATTTTAATACAATTATACATTTTAATACAATTCTACATTCTCATACAATAATTACATTCTAATACAATTCTACATTATAATACAATAATTACATTCTAATACAAGAATTACATTCCAATACAATTCTACATTCTCATAAAAGAATTACATTCTAATACAATTCTACATTTTAATACAATTACATTCTAATACAATTATAGATTTTAAAAAAAAAATTGTACACAGAATCGAGGCTCGTGTAAGAGCTAACACATTGAACATAAAAACATGCACAGACACATAAAACATGCAATGAAAACATTCAAATAGAAATATACATAACATTCAATATAAATACAATATAACATAATACAATATAATATAAATATAATATAAATATTATATATATATATATTAGGGTGGTCCTCAAATGTACACCAAAAAATAAAATTGGACTTTTTTCACGTGCTTGTTGCTAAAATTGTTCCTTATTGTGAGAAAATGAAATGTGCCAAAGATGGTTTCTATACGACCTTATTTACTACTGTCACACATGGGTTGAAAATTACAATGTTTCAGTATCGACACACAAAATTGTTTTTAATAAACTAACACTCAGATGTAATCCCAAATCAGTAAGAATGTATGACAATCATCATAAACACACAGAGTAAGAGTCCTCCAGACCATTGATTCCTCATTAATAAGTTCTGTGGTAAATTATTTCCTCCTTATCTTCTTTGCGTCGGGGAACTGATGGCGATGCCACTCAACAACTTGCAACAGGTACTGGCGCTGCTGTTCATCCTTTGTCAAGACTTGATTGTAGTCCTGTATTAATGCTGCACCACGTTCTGCAAAGTCGTTGACAGTGGCAATACCGCGCATGACTTGCTGTGATGACTGAAATGATGGGTCATCGGCCCACTCACCAGGGTCCTTTTCTCGGAAGTCAGTATTGACTTTGAATGCAGTAAAAATTCGCAGTGAGGCAGAAGTAACAAAATCTGCAACAGTCTTGGCAGAGATGGCTTCTTTTGCTGTAAGATCCACATGTACCCGTGATTGAGGATTCTCTTGGCATTCTTCTTTAAGAGCAGCTACTATCATTCGCTTGACATCAAGCTCAACACCATCGTCAAACAGAGCAAGTCCTGCCAGTTCTTCGCTGAGGTACCACAAGTGATTGGAAAGCTTTTTGCTGGTGGCTTCGGCAATCACTGAATCAGGATAGAAAATGAGTGCTTTTAAGAGAGCTCGGTCTCCAGCGGGAGCACCAATAGCAGATGGAGCGCTGAACCAGGCTTTGGTATACACTGCTCCAACAAATGCTGTAAAACGCTTTATGCCAGTGAGTTCCTTTGGGGTCAGTCAAAACTGATCACGGAACAAGTAGATCTTGATTCCATAAATCACACGGGCCATCCATCTTGCCCGATGCATGGCTCCTGGCTGCATGAACCTGAATCCTCTCGGAGGACGCTCACCAAACAGAATAATAGTCAACTCAAGAAGTTCACGGTAGTCATCTCGTAGTTGGCCCGATTCCAGTTTCTGGATGCAGAATGAAACATCTTCTTTGCAACTTTAAAATACACCTGAAACTACAGAGTCCAGGTCATCAGGCATCATTGGCTTAAACTTGCTTTGGTCAATGGAATTCCAGTTTGACTGGAAACGCTTGAAGACGGCTATCTCAGGTCCTTTTGATGGACCAAGAAATGGTTTGAATGCTGCCATTGCTGCCTCTACCACTAGTTCCAGAATGTGATGCCAGCATGCAAAATGTAATAGTGGTCGTCCAAGCTTTTGCTGCAAAATAGTGCATGCACCAAGTGCTGAACCAGTGTTGCTGGCTGTCGTGTCAAAGCTCATACCTGCCACCATGTCTTGCAAATGCCATTCTTCGAGGCATTGCATAACAGCAGCAGCTGATATACCCCTTAATTAATTCTAAATATTCTAAAGGGTAAATTCTAAAGGTAATTCTAAAGGGTAAATCTGAAGCGTAATTCTGAGGAGTAATTCTGAAGGGTAATTCCAATGGGTAATTCCAAAGGGTAATTCTAGAGGGTTCTGAAGGGGTATTTAAGGGGTATATCAGGTATATCAGGTGCAGTTCCAGGTCTGTCCGGCAGATGGCACAAGAAGTTACAGATCCGATTGTGTATTCCGAGCAAGACGTGCGTTTATTTGTGGAAAAGCAAAGGAGGTTTTGAACGCTTTTGTTTCACCCTCGAGTGAAAACCATGGCCGTCCAGTTCCTGCTGGCAGCTTTGGCACACCCAGAAGCTTTCCAGTTCCTTGTGGGTCACTGACAATGACAGGAAGGCGATCAACTTTTTTAGTCCCATCGTCTGGAAGGAGCTTGCCATCCCAATGAACCACCAGACTTGTGTTTGGAGCATAGGATGCCTGGATGTCACCTGCAATTGTCTTCCGTTGGATCCGCCTGGATTTCCTGATCGATGTGCGGTTGATGGCCAACTCTGAAGGGTCGTGTCCCAGAGCAGAGGCTGCTGCTGACAAGATGTGAACAGCTGATCGATCGCTAACCTTGGTGCGGTCGAGAGCTGCTGTTAGGTCCGGTGTAACAATGCTACTTGCACGCTTTCGGTTCTGCCTCTTTGAAGCAGATAGAACAGCAGAGTCGTCATGATCACTGGCTTCAGCACTGCTGTCTGTTGATGATGCTAGCTCAAGAGTCTCCTCTCAGGCTGCTTGCTTCTCTTTTTCATGCTGCTCTCTTTCAGTCAACACCTTGTCGCGTTGATGTGTCCGCTCCTCTTTTCCTGCTAGCACCTTGTCAACACCAACCATAAAGCCCCGTCGACCTGGCTCCCGTTGTGCCTTAAGGAATTCATGGTCCTCTGGTATTTTGATCAGATCAAGGACATCAACATGAGCAATGTCAAATAAGTCACGTAGACCGGTTTGAAACTGCTCTTCTTTCTTTATCTGAGGGACAGATCGCCGGCTCTTTCCTTTCAGGATGGATCTGTATTGTTCTACTTTTCTCTCTAGTTTTGCAATGATATTCCGCTCATCTGCAGTGGGGATCCGTGCTTTCTCCCAGATGCATAATGTCTCACGAACAACAGTTGTTGCGGCACTGCTTATGTCCAATTTCTCAGCATGATATAGCTTAAAGTATCGCTGCAGAATCTCTTGCCAAGATGGGAGCCGAGTTTCTGGTAGTTTTTCAATATGGCAGCCTATCAGCCACACATGGTTCTTTTTTCTGGTTGCTCTTAGTGAAGTACTTGCACTCGCCATCATAACTGAAACAAACCGAAATAATTTCTGTACAGTGCTGATTAGCAGATTAGCAGGGGCCATGTGACAGTGGTAAAAGTTTTCAAAATGAAATGAGATTTTACCCAATTTGTTCTCTCTACAGGTGTAATAAAAAAATGGAAAAGCACTTTAGAAAAGTTAATGTTTACATTTGAGGACCACCCTAATATATTGTTACGGACACGGTTTTTGGATGTTATTTTACCGAGCGGTGGTGTATTTAACCGCGTCCGAACAGTTACTCCCCGATTAGAACCCGATTCCAACCGAACGTTGACTAATCGCGCTACAGATATTCAATTGGGAAACCTCTAAAGCGACCGAAAGAGAAGAAGAGAGAAGAAAGACAGAGTTTGGAGGAAGAACAGATTTATTATACACACACAAGCAATATTTTAGAGCGACCAATATTATTTACAGCAATAGATGGAAAAGAGCAGTCACACAGTGCATTGTTAACTTATTCTATTTCATTTACTTAATCCCCAAGACAAACGAGTAGGACAGGACGTTCACACTCACACGGTGGATATTGCAGGCAGGTAATGGCTCGAGGTTGATTGCTTGAGAGGAAGGCAAGGTCGGAGGCAGCAGCTTTCAACCCCTCGCGGTTTTGGCGGGAAAACCTCCGTCGCGTATCCGCGGCCGTCACGCGCTGGCTCGGCACACCTGCTCCTCTTCCTGGGGTGGAGCCGTCTCCCTCCGTTCAGCGCGTCTCTCCAACGACAGGGGATATTGCAGGCAGGTAGGTAGGGCTTGCGGTGGATTGCGCTCCTCTTCCAGGTCATCCCCCAGCGTATCTCTCCAGGCCTCTCCAGTCATCTCTCATCTGGACTCGTAAAGCAGTCCCCTCCAGTCGCTTTTATCACCTCCGGCGGAATTAAGCCGCCGGCTCCGAGGGCACGCCTACCGGGTCACTCACCGCGGTGTTGATTGGCTGTTAGGGCCGGTTCACTCCTGCCCTCTTCTGACGAGGTGGAGACACGCCTTTCTTCTCCAACCTTACCTCGTGGCCAATGGTGGTTGAAGAGAAAAACCGACCAAAATGCGGAAGGCAAATGGAAGGGAGGTTTTGGGGAAATTGGAAGGGCCTACGCTTATTTTGTTTGATACAATGCAAAGTCAATCTAGTGGAAAACACATACTTAGCCTACATGGAATAAGGAAATACACTATTTAAAAGATATATCGTGACCTGCGTGTATGTTCTATGAAATTAATTAGGAGGACGGCTGCGACCATTATTTACATTACCAGGATGTTACCATACCAAAACCATACTCTTCACATCCGTTACCCTTCCTCCAAAATTGTTACACTCCTCAAAACCCGTTACACTTCTCAAAACCCGTTACACTTCTCAAAACCCGTTACACTTCTCAAAATCGTTACACTGCACCCTCCTTTCTTCAGGCACGTCCTCGGGCCTACTAGACTTAACTGAGTGTGACATGTAGGTGTAATTCCCTCTACAATTAACCTGACCCTGAGTGTGACAATTTTAAAACACAAATAAGTATGTCCCCCTATTGCATTGCATCCTGTCTAACAGACTCAAGCCCACAGCTAACCGAATTACGGAATTATTCTGAAACTATACATTTACGGTGGGGAGCATTATTTACAATGACGTGATTTCTTATTTACAACGCAACCCAGGACCTGTGTGTTTTTTTCTTTTCTTTTTAGGGAACAAGAGAAAGAAATTCCTGTTGGGAGGGAGGAGACAGCACGCATTGCATCGATGCACCAGTACCAATACCACCAAAGCACCCAAAAGCACCACAAGCACCACAAAGCACCACTCGGTGCGCAGTCACCATGGTTCATAATAAACACAACAAAACAACTGGTGGTGGTCTTCTCCTTGTCTGCTGGGCCGATGTTCTTCCTGACGTCTTCTGGCTTCATGCGGCCTATTTGGACATAATAAAAAGCACAACTTGTGTTCGTTTTTTATTATTATTTAGGGCCTCAGGGGCCAACTAAGGGTGGTCCACCTGTTTGGCATAGGTGCCACCTTACCGAGGTCCGCAAGCAAGATTCCCTGGCCACTATGGCCGGTCTCCAACAGAGGTGCTCTGCCCCAGAACCTGGGGTCCATCAAGTGGTACTTGGCCGCCGAACAGCGGTCCATAAAGTGGTACATCAACGCAATGCGTGCTGGTTCTGGGAATCTCGGGCGCACAATGGCCACCTCACGCACGCTCCCCTCGGCACCCAATGGCGCACAGGTCATGTGGGAGACAAAAGAAAGACAATTGAGCGAGGGGTAAGGTCACAAGGGTACACGTCAAACAAGGCAATGCAAGGTGAAATGCGTACGGAGGGCGAAGTGAGAAAGCTCGTCCCTACCGTACGTCACCCCCCTGTCACCTACACTACCCTTGCTCTTACCCCATATTTACAAAATCTACCCATTTACAAATTCGTCACTACTGTCACGTCTTCCCCATATTTCCCTTATACCAAATTCGTCACCACAATCCCTCTACTTCAAAATTTGCCATCATCAAATTCATCATCAATCCTCATAAGGAGGCAGAGATGGAACATCAAAGCACAATGTCACACCCACGTCATGATGCGTCTCACAATCCAAACATTTGCATCATAAAAAATAATCAAAACATGGCATGGTGTGGAGTACCTGTCACCTCAGGTGAGTGGATGCAGATGGTGCGAGGAGATCCTTCATCCTACCTATCCTCTAAATGATTTTAACACACTTTACACTACCCGGGGTCTTTCCCTGCCAATCCATTGGCCACTTACACTATTGGTTCTAAAAACCAAATTCCCATTGACCAAACTGTGGTGCTCCTCAATTTGGGGTCTCACTCCCCCGATTCATCTCCCGGTGCTCTAGCACAATTTCTGGGCTGCGACGTGTACCTCTCCCAACAGGTCTACCCACCTGCACACCTCCCCCACTGTAGTTGCCACCCGAGCTTACCTAGCTCCTCACCCTAACCTAACTAACTGGGGACAGCCCCTCTCCTGGCTCTGTCACCCCATGGTGCCCTCTGGCACTGGGCTACCCGGGTCCGTCCTCCGGATCCTCGGGCCCCATCCACAACAACTACTACCGGCTCCCAGAGCCCACCTGCGGCCTCACCTGGCCGACATCCTTACAGTGGTGGAGTGCCCAAACCAACTACACACACTAACAGGCTACACGCCCAGCCATTTCCACAACACCAACGCACCCATCCACATACCATTCTGTCACCCGCACCACAGATGCCAATATCCAAACCACAATTTACCTGTACCCTCTACCTAACACTTACTCTACCCGCCCCGGGTATCCGTGATGGGGGTCCACTCTTCCCCCATTCACACCTTCGCACCATCCACTCCACTCCACAATTTCCACCATACTCACTCCACGACCATCCATTCCAATACTCCATACCATTTATTCCATACACCTGTCTTTCATTCACCTGTCGTTGCACACCTGTGCAATCATACCTGGTGCCACCTGCACCCTCCTTTCTTCCTGGACCATTTGGTCAACACAACACGCAATCACCACTACTCCCTCATACACTGCTCCACACACCTGTTCAGTTGCACACCTGTGCAATCACACCTGTTCCATTCTCCCACACACGGCATCATCTCAGCTAACTCCTCCCCTCTGAAACTTGCGCTTCCCAGTCGTCCCTTTAAACTATTGCGCTCCCACGTCATTATCAACCACACTAACCTACCTGCGTCCCCACTACAGGTATCAGTCACTAACTAACCTTATCGTTACCTAAGGTCATCTTCGCTAGATCCCTATCATTATCCAAGCCCTCCCTGGCTCGTTTTCACTGCCATAAACCCCATAATCTATTGCTCCTTTGCCCCCCCTGTGAGGGATGGTGGATTTGCCATCCCACCACATCGGGGGTCTTTCACTATCAATTTTGTTCGTCCAAATCCAACAATTCAAAAATTTTTCATTTACTGCCAATTCCATTCACTTTTCTAAATTTCGTTTTAAATCACTATCACTAGCACCATCACCCGTCTACTTATTACATCCTCTCGGTGCGCCAATTCACATCTACAGCCCGGCTTCGTACAGCCGAGCAATGAACGCGGGTCGTTTTGTGCCAGCGGCTGGATACGTCCCGCATTCGGGGCAGGGACGGAGGCTTACCCGGGCCGAGATCCCATGCACCACCTCGGCGTGGAGCCATCCAATGTCCCGATCTCGACCTGCCGGCACGTCTCAATAGAAAGTGGTCGCCATGACGACCCTTCCTATCGAGCTGCCCGCTCCGTCTTGTGGAGCACGGACGCGGCCGCTCCACGCGAGGCCCAGCGTGGATCGCGCACGGCGGTCCTTTCGAACCCGCCGTGGCTCGGATCTCCGCTGGTTCTCGCGGCACGCGAAGCCCGGCACGCACCGAGGGCCCGATCCGGCTAAAAGTCGACCTAACCTTTAACCCGGTTATCGTCGACGCCTCACCTGGATGCCTACAAGCATACGCTACCCCTTTCGTGCTCATACATGCAGCCGTTTCCATGCTCTTGGTCGTACCTTCTCTAACACACCTCGGTACACTCATTCCGCTCACCGACTTGGTCACACACCTGACCACCGAACACTTTGGCACACATTCGTTGCTCGCACACCTCACCAATACACCGCTTCGCGCCCCCTCCTCGGTCACCTCCTCTGTGACAATCACAGGTGTGCCCTCATTCGCACACCCAACCACGTGCCTCACTACTAACTCAAATGTGCCTTCCCACACACGCTCTACTATTCCAGGTGTGCATCCTTCCATCCCAGGTGTACATCCTCGCTCACCTGTCACAACCAGCTCACTCTCCTTGTCACTCTCACTACTCTCACCTCCACTCTCGGTCGCGCACTCACCCTTACTCTTGACAGCATGCGCTTTCCCCATGCACCCGTCCGTTACACACCTTTCTCGCGCATCCTCCCGCGCACACTTCTTCGTTACTTCCTCCGTAACACTCACCACAGGCATGCATTCTCCCTTACTCTTGACAGCATGCGCTTTCCCCATGCACCCGTCCGTTACACACCTTTCTCGCGCATCCTCCCGCGCACACTTTTTCGTTACTTCCTCCGTAACACTCACCACACCGCGCTTCCCTGTGCTCCCTCGCACACGCGCTTCGACCAACTCACTCTTGACGGTACACTCACTCCTCGGCGTGCACTTTTTCCTCACACACCCCATGGTCGGACATTCTCGCACACCTCTTTTTTCGCACACCTGTCCTGTCACACACCTCACCAACGGCCTTTCACGAACACCCGGATCCAAACCAATCCCCAAGCCGACTGAATCTCCCCTCACATCATATACATTGCCACTCACCTTGGCACCTCGTCGCACCTCCTCTGCCACCTGCAAACTTTTTATTTGGTTAGTGAGCACCGCATCATGATTTGAACACAGACCTTGTACATATTCCATGACTTCCTCCTTTATCTCCCTCTTAGCTTCCCTCCGTCTCTTCTTAATTTCACTCACCCCTTCTTCCACCTCCTCTAATTTTTCCTTTACCTCTTTCAGCTCCCGGTGCGCCCCCTCGATTTCTTCCTCCATTGCTACTTTAACCGTTTCTATGTGCGTCCTTACCTCCCGGTCCTTCGTCTCCATTACTTCTGTCACCTCTTCCAACCTCTTCGTCAATCCCTCATGTACCATTTGACATTCCTTTTGTGTCGCTATTAATTCATTTTTAATGTCCTTTTGTGTTGCTTTTAAACCCCCGATGATTGCAGTGTTCTTTTCCACTTGGTCCGCTAGTTCTTTTTGTCCCACCGTCAGCTGTTCTACTCCTTTCGTCAGATCTTCTATTCCCCCCTGTAACTTTACCGTATTATTTCTCACCTCTTTCTCGATACGCTTTTCGCCTCGCTTTACCTCCTCGCGTAGCCCCGAGACCTCCTCACTCATCCCTCTTCGTATTTCCTCCATCTGGTTCCCCATCTGTTCGATTTCCCGGGCGGATTGTTCCCCCATTTCCCGCAATTTGTCCTCCATCCTATTTTCTAACCCCATTAATTTCTTGTCTAACTCCTTAAAATTATTGTCTAACCCCTCACCGGTACCCCTCGCTTCGTCCCTCATTACCCCCATTTGGCCCTCCAATCGCTCACCCTGAGCATCCATCCGGTTCCCCATTACCCCCAATTGCTCACTCTGAGCATCCATCCGGTTCCCCATTACCCCCAATTGCTCACTCTGAGCATCCATCCGGCCCTCCAATCGCTCACTATTCTGGGCCATAAGGGCCTTCATTTGTATAAAAAAAAGGTTCAAATCCATTGGCATCTCCGGTTCGACTACCGCGACCATGGGCGTGGCTAAATGTGGCGCCGCTGTAATCACGTGCGCGAGAGCGCCATTTTGTGCACCTGAAATTCCCGCAACCACATTGCCATTTTCCTCCTCCCTTTCTTCCACATACATTTCCCCTGGTTCCTGGGTTACCCCTAACCCGTCTATCTCCCCCACCGACATCCGATCGCCTTGATTGTCCATGGCGCGATCTCAAAATTCGGGTTTTATAAAACAACACAATTTCGGCAGCTCGTAATTTTGACCAAAAATTTTTTTTTTAAATTTGGGCCTAACAAATTTAGTCCCGGGTCCGAATCCGACTCCTCGACACCAATTGTTACGGACACGGTTTTTGGATGTTATTTTACCGAGCGGTGGTGTATTTAACCGCGTCCGAACAGTTACTCCCCGATTAGAACCCGATTCCAACCGAACGTTGACTAATCGCGCTACAGATATTCAATTGGGAAACCTCTAAAGCGACCGAAAGAGAAGAAGAGAGAAGAAAGACAGAGTTTGGAGGAAGAACAGATTTATTATACACACACAAGCAATATTTTAGAGCGACCAATATTATTTACAGCAATAGATGGAAAAGAGCAGTCACACAGTGCATTGTTAACTTATTCTATTTCATTTACTTAATCCCCAAGACAAACGAGTAGGACAGGACGTTCACACTCACACGGTGGATATTGCAGGCAGGTAATGGCTCGAGGTTGATTGCTTGAGAGGAAGGCAAGGTCGGAGGCAGCAGCTTTCAACCCCTCGCGGTTTTGGCGGGAAAACCTCCGTCGCGTATCCGCGGCCGTCACGCGCTGGCTCGGCACACCTGCTCCTCTTCCTGGGGTGGAGCCGTCTCCCTCCGTTCAGCGCGTCTCTCCAACGACAGGGGATATTGCAGGCAGGTAGGTAGGGCTTGCGGTGGATTGCGCTCCTCTTCCAGGTCATCCCCCAGCGTATCTCTCCAGGCCTCTCCAGTCATCTCTCATCTGGACTCGTAAAGCAGTCCCCTCCAGTCGCTTTTATCACCTCCGGCGGAATTAAGCCGCCGGCTCCGAGGGCACGCCTACCGGGTCACTCACCGCGGTGTTGATTGGCTGTTAGGGCCGGTTCACTCCTGCCCTCTTCTGACGAGGTGGAGACACGCCTTTCTTCTCCAACCTTACCTCGTGGCCAATGGTGGTTGAAGAGAAAAACCGACCAAAATGCGGAAGGCAAATGGAAGGGAGGTTTTGGGGAAATTGGAAGGGCCTACGCTTATTTTGTTTGATACAATGCAAAGTCAATCTAGTGGAAAACACATACTTAGCCTACATGGAATAAGGAAATACACTATTTAAAAGATATATCGTGACCTGCGTGTATGTTCTATGAAATTAATTAGGAGGACGGCTGCGACCATTATTTACATTACCAGGATGTTACCATACCAAAACCATACTCTTCACATCCGTTACCCTTCCTCCAAAATTGTTACACTCCTCAAAACCCGTTACACTTCTCAAAACCCGTTACACTTCTCAAAACCCGTTACACTTCTCAAAATCGTTACACTATATATATATATATATATATATATATATATATATATATATATATATATATATATATAATGTTGCGAATATGGAATTTGGCCTCCATATCCGCTTGTAAATATTCCCCTATTTTCTCCAATACTCCCCAACTTTCCCCGATCCCCCATTCCCTAGTCCCATTGCATGTAAATAACAATCAGTAGAGCCGACCTTCCCCTTATTCCCCCATTAAATGTCGTGCCCAGGTCCACCGCACCACACGTAGACAACTTTCGGACATCTTCCTAGTTATTCTTATTCTATGTCAGTTAAGGCCTCGTCTCCATTAATTATGACTCTTCGTTGCACCAGAATGTGATTATATGGCATCAGTAGTGAGTTTAGGACCTTTCCCATACCTCCTTCCATCTTCTTCCCCAACAATTACAACAACCACAGAGGAGATGGCGGCGGAGCGGGGGAGGATGCGTCCTCACACCGGCTCGATTAGCGCCATAGACCATGCGCTCCACGGGGTTACCACGAAGGGGCTCCTTGTCAGCTCCTCGTCAAGGGCGGAGCCTGGTAAACCCCCCGCACGCACCCAATGAGAAGCAACGTGCCGATTCCACGAGGCGGAGCTAACGAGCCGAGGGCGTGTCACTCCCCGCCGGATATACGCGGCCCCGCGCCGGATGTGACGTGAGATGCGCCCCCAGCTTGAGCAGACAAGACGCCATCCGAGCGCTGCGACCTCCCCGCATCTCTGGACCGGACCGAGTCGATTCTGACCTTTGAGCCCAGGTGCACCTGGAGCCATCGCTACCCGCCTGTCCTTTCCATCAATCCCCGTGTGAGTCAGCTTTGTCCCGTTTATCTGTCGTCTGTTGGGAATAATATAAGATTGTGTCTAAGTGCTTGTCTTTCTATGCTGTCCCTCTTGTAGTTGTAATCTAACCTTCCGCCTTAATATAACCTCCTCCGGAGGTCTTGAGAACTGAACCCCTGGTGTCGTATTGTGTTATTGTAATCCAGCCGGGTGTCTTCTTTTTCTTATTGAGCCAGCATCGCGCGACTAGTCAACGTTCGGGCACAATCGGGTAACTTGTGCAGACGTGGTCATACCATAAAACCGCTCGGTAAATAACATCCAAGCCACGTCTGTAACAATTGGTGTCAGGAGTGGGATTCGAACCCGGGACTAAATTTATTAGGCCCAAATTGGTAACAAGTAGAATCGATTCGGAGCGCGTTTCCCGCGCGAAATTATAACGGCGAAATTTGAATTTGTTTTACGAAAATAAAAATAAAAACCGAATTTTGAAAGTCGCGCTATGGCGGGTCAAGACGGCTGGGGTCCGGTAAAGGAGAGTGAGGTAGGGTCGATCCAGGACCAAATTGAGGGACAAGAGGAGAGCGAAGCAGTGAGGGCGGCAGGTTCGCAAAATAGCGCCGTCACGCACGAAGTAGCAGACGCGCGAAATGGCGCCTCGCTGGTCACCGCGCCGGCGACCGTGACAGCGCCCCTGGTGGATTTGGACTTGTTTTTTTTGCAAATAAAGGCCCTTATGGCCCAGACTAACGAGCGAATGGAAAAGAATAGTGAGCAATTGGGAGACCAAATTAGAGGTTTGAAAAGCAGTATGGGGGTAATGGGAAACCAGATGGGGGTAATGAGGGACGAAGCGAGGGGTACCGGTGAGGGGTTAGACAATAATTTTAAGGGATTAGACAAGAAATTTGGGAAGTTAGACAATAATTTTGAGGAGTTAGACAAGAAATTTGGGAAGTTAGACAATAATTTTGAGGAGTTAGACAAGAAATTTGGGAAGTTAGACAATAATTTTGAGGGGTTAGACAACGGGATAAAAGAAGTGAAAAATGGGTTAATGGGGGTAGAAAATAGAATGGCTGCCCAGGAGAATCAGATAGAGGGAGTGAAAACTGGGTTAGAGGGGTTAGAAAACAGTATGGAAGGCAAATTGAGGGACATGAGGGACCAAGCGGAAAGGGAAGTTAAACAAATGGAGCAGCAGATAGAGGGGGTCAGAATGGGGGTAGAAACCAAACTGGATGCTCACAGGGAGGAAATGGAGCAGATGAGGGTGGCATCTGGGCAGGAGATGCAAGTGATGGGAGAAGAGATCAGAAGAGGAGTGAGTGAGGGGGTCGGAGGAGTGCGCGAGGAGGTGAGGCACTGTAAGGAGCACATGGAGAAGGAGGTGAGAAAGGGGACTGTAAAGTTACAAGGGGGCGTAGAGGACCTGACGCAGGAGGTGGAGCAGCTGACGGTGGGACAAACGGAGTTAGTGGAGCAGGTTCAAAGGAACACTGCGGTATTAGGAGGTTTAAAAGCGACACAAAACGACATAAAAAACGACTTGGTAGCGACGAAGAGGGAATGTCAGATGGTACGTGAGGGACTGACAACGAGGTTGGACGAGGTGATAGAGGTAATGGAGACGAAGGACCGGCAGGTGAGGACGCACATGGAAACGGTCAAGGTAGCCTTGGAGGACGAGCTTGAGGAGACGTACCGGGGAATAAAAGAGGTGAAGCACAAATTAGAAGAAGTGGAAGAAGGGATGAGCGAAATTAAGAAGCGACGGAGAGGGGATAAGAAAGAGATAAAAGAGGAGATAAAAGAATTGGTCCAAAGTCTGTGTTTGGATCGTGATGATGTGCTCATTAACCGGATGAGGGATTCGCAGGTGATGGAGGAGAAGCGAAGAGGAAGAGGACCCGGTGTAAGTGGTGACCAATATGGTCGTGCGTATGATGCGCCAGGGGATTTAATGAGCTTGGGGGTCGAAATAGACCCGGGTGTTCGTGAGAGGCCACTGGTGAAGTGTGTGACAGGTCTGGTGTGCGAAAAAGGAGGTGTGCGAGAATGTCCGACCATGGGGTGTGTGAGGAAAAAGTGCACGCCGAGGAGTGAGTGTGCCGTCAGGAGTGAGCCGGTCGAAGCGCGTGTGCGAGGGGGTACATGGAAGCGCGGTGTGGTGAGTGTTACGGAGGAAGTAACGAGAGAGTGTACACCTGTGGTGAGTGTTACAGAGGGTGTAACGGGAGAGTGTGCGCGAGAAAGGTGTGTGACGGACAGGTGCATGAGGAAAGAGTGTGCTGTCAAGAGTAAGGGTGAGTGCGCTGTCAGGAATGGAGGGGAGAGTAGTGAGAGTGACATGGAGCGTGAGTTAGTTGTGACAGGTGAGCGAGGATGTACACCTGGGATGGAAGGATGCACACCTGGAATGGTAGAGCGTGAGTGGGAATGCACGCTGGAGTTGGTGGTGAGGCACGTGGTTGGGTGTGCGAATGAGAGCACACCTGTGATTGTCACAGAGGAGGTGACCGAGGAGGGGGCGCGAAGCGGTGTATTGGTGAGGTGTGCGAGCAACGAATGTGTGCCAAAGTGTTCGGTGGTCAGGTGTGTGACCAAGGCTGTGAGTGGAATGGGTGTACCTGGGTGTGTAAGGAAGGGTACGAGGAGCATGGGCACAGCTGGATGTGTGAGAAAGGAGCGGGCTTCGGGGTGTAAGCATGCAGGTGAAGCATCGACGTTAGACGGGGTAGAGTTTAGAACGACTTATAGCCGAATCGGGCCCTCGGTGCGTGCCGGGCCTCGCTTTGAACGGCCGCGTCCGTGCTCCACTAGGCGGAGCGGGCGGCTGGATAGGAAGGGTCGTCATGGCGACCACGTTTTGTTGAGACGTGCCGGCAGGTCGAGATCGGGACATTGGATGGCTCCACGCCGAGGTGATGCGTGGGATCTCGGCCCGGGTAAGCCCCCGTCCCTGCCCCGAATGCCGGACGCATCCAGCCGCAGGCACAAAACAACCAGCATCCATTGCTTGGCTTTACGAAGCCGGGCTTTGGACAGGAATTGGCGCACCGAGAGGCAGTAGTGAGTAGACTGGGTGATGAGGTTAGTGTTTTGGCCCCGAAATTAGAAAAAGGCGAAATTTGATGATTGGCAAAGGATTGGCAGAGTGATGATTGGTAATGGTACAGTGATTGGCAGATGATTGGCAAATTTTTGATTTGTTGAAATTTGATGTGCAAAATTGGTAGTGAGAGACCCCCGATGTGGTGGGATGGCAAATCCACCATCCTTCCCATGTGGGGGCAAAGGAGCTATAGCTTATGGGGTGTATGGCAGTGAAAACTAGCCCGGGTGGGTTAGGATATTGTGTGTAGGGATCTAGCGAAGATGACAGTAGGTAACGTTAAGGTTAGTTAGTGACTGATACCTGTAGTGGGGACGCAGGTAGATTAGTGTGGATTATAATGACGAGGGAGCGCAATAGTTAAAGGGACGACTGGGAAGCGCAAGTTTCAGAAGGGAGTAGTTAGCTGAGATGATGCTGTGTGTGTGAGGATTGAACAAGTGTGATTGCACAGGTGTGCAACTGGACAGGTGTGTGGAGCAGTGTATGAGTAGTGAGTGTTGTGGATCAGCGCGAATGCGCTTGGGGAGAGAAGGGTGCAGGTGGCACCAGGTGTGAGAGCACAGGTGTGCAGGTACAGGTGTGTGGAGAGAGTTGGAGTGAGTGGTACGGAGTGGTGTGCATGGTGCGAAGGTGTGGATGGGGGAAGAGTGGACCCCTTTCACGAGTACCCGGGGCGGGTAGTGTAAGTGTTAGGTAGAGGGTGCAGGTAAATTGTGGTTGGATATTGGCATTTGTGGTGCGGTTGCAGAATGGTGTTGTGAATGGGTGCATTAGTGTTGTGGAAATGGCTGGGCGTGTAGCCTGTTAGTGTGTGTAGTTGGTTGGGCACTCCACCACTGTGAGGATGTCGGCCAGGTGAGGCCGCAGGTGGGCTCTGGGAGCCGGTAGTTGTGAGTGGGTGCCTGAGGATCCCGGGTGTGGATCGGGCAGCCCAGTGCCAGAGAGGGCACGGAGTGGGGAGAGAGCCAGAGGGCCTTCCCCAGGTAGTTAGGTTAGGGTAAGGAGCAGGTAAGCTCGGAGGCAACTGCAGTGGTGGAGGTGTGCAGGTGGGTAGACCCACTGGGAGAGGTACACGCCGCAGCCCAGAAATTGTGCGAGGGCACCGGGAGATGAATCGGGGGAGTGAGACCCCAAATTGAAAAGCACCACAGGTTGGCCAATGGGAATTGGTTTTTAGAACCCATAGAGTAAGAGGGCCAATGGTTTGGCCGGAGAAAGACCCCGGGTAGTGTAAAGTTGTTAAAGTCATTTAGGAAATAGTTAGGATTGAAGAACCTGTCGCACCATATGCAGCCACTTACCTGAGGTGATGATGATGACTCCACACCTGTGTTTCCTTTGTTTTGTGCAGAAGTAAGGATTGCTGTGAGGATTTGTGAGACGCATCACGACGTGGATGAGACATTGGAGTGATTCCATCTCTCCCTCCCTAGGAGGGACTGATGATGAATTGGTGATGGCAAATTATGATGTTGAGTTGGAGATGGCAAATTTTGATGAGAGTTGAAAATGGCAAATTTGATTGGTTAGGAGGGAGAGAAGACGAATTTGGTATATGGGAGGAACGGGGAAGACAGTAGGGATGTTTGTTGATTTGTAAAGTAGATGTTTATGGGTAGTGTTGTGTTTTGTGGATACAGTAAGGGGTAAGGGAGGGGCCATGTAGGTTACCTGGTGGGGGGGGGGGGGGGGGGTGTACGATAGGAACGTACCTGTCTCACCTGGTTCCCATGTGCCCCCAGTGTGCATCACCTTACATTGCGTGCACTTTTGCGCCCTTACCACCTTACTCACTTGTCTGCTTCTTTTGTCTCCCACCTCCGAGGATCTGGCTTTGGGGTAGAGAGAGAGGAGAGAGGTGCTGGCTGCGCAGTTGTGGGCCTGCACTTTCGCTGTTTGCTGCCGGGATCGATACACCATATGGACCGCAATGTTTGTGGCCACCCACAATGGACCGCAGTTTGTTTGCGGCCAAGCACCACCCGGGGATGGACCTATGGGTCAACGTGGCACCTATGCCATACAGGTGAACCACTTTTAGTTGACACCAAGTGCACCACAAGAAGAGCAAGAGACACCTGCAGGGTTAGGGGTTGTCGAATTTATTTTTATTCCAATGAACAATGGTGACTGCACCGATTGGTGGTGGGGTGGTGCTTTTGATGCTGGGAAAGGGTGCTCTGCACGTTATTAAAGGCCGTCGGCCACAGAGCACTCGTGGGTTGGTGTATCGATGTTGGCAAGCGCGCTCTCTCTATGCATAACATCTGCATGTGTTCCTCCAAAAACAGGTCCTGGATCGTAGTGTAAATAGCAGCGTAGTCGTGTAAATAATGCTCCCTACCGGCTGTATGTTTAGTTTGAGAATTCTTTCCGGATTCGGTTATCCTGTGGGTGTGTTTCTGTGAGGAGAAGGGTGCAACGTCGCAGGGGGACATATTTACTCATTTGTGAATATCTGTAAAACTGTCGCACTCAGGGTAGAGTTAATAGTAGAGGGAACTACATTGCGTGCCACACTAAAGTAGGTAAAAATTTATCGGGTCGGGACGCCCCGAGGGTAGAGAAGGGTGCAATGTTGCGAATATGGAATTTGGCCTCCATATCCGCTTGTAAATATTCCCCTATTTTCTCCAATACTCCCCAACTTTCCCCGATCCCCCATTCCCTAGTCCCATTGCATGTAAATAACAATCAGTAGAGCCGACCTTCCCCTTATTCCCCCATTAAATGTCGTGCCCAGGTCCACCGCACCACACGTAGACAACTTTCGGACATCTTCCTAGTTATTCTTATTCTATGTCAGTTAAGGCCTCGTCTCCATTAATTATGACTCTTCGTTGCACCAGAATGTGATTATATGGCATCAGTAGTGAGTTTAGGACCTTTCCCATACCTCCTTCCATCTTCTTCCCCAACAATTACAACAACCACAGAGGAGATGGCGGCGGAGCGGGGGAGGATGCGTCCTCACACCGGCTCGATTAGCGCCATAGACCATGCGCTCCACGGGGTTACCACGAAGGGGCTCCTTGTCAGCTCCTCGTCAAGGGCGGAGCCTGGTAAACCCCCCGCACGCACCCAATGAGAAGCAACGTGCCGATTCCACGAGGCGGAGCTAACGAGCCGAGGGCGTGTCACTCCCCGCCGGATATACGCGGCCCCGCGCCGGATGTGACGTGAGATGCGCCCCCAGCTTGAGCAGACAAGACGCCATCCGAGCGCTGCGACCTCCCCGCATCTCTGGACCGGACCGAGTCGATTCTGACCTTTGAGCCCAGGTGCACCTGGAGCCATCGCTACCCGCCTGTCCTTTCCATCAATCCCCGTGTGAGTCAGCTTTGTCCCGTTTATCTGTCGTCTGTTGGGAATAATATAAGATTGTGTCTAAGTGCTTGTCTTTCTATGCTGTCCCTCTTGTAGTTGTAATCTAACCTTCCGCCTTAATATAACCTCCTCCGGAGGTCTTGAGAACTGAACCCCTGGTGTCGTATTGTGTTATTGTAATCCAGCCGGGTGTCTTCTTTTTCTTATTGAGCCAGCATCGCGCGACTAGTCAACGTTCGGGCACAATCGGGTAACTTGTGCAGACGTGGTCATACCATAAAACCGCTCGGTAAATAACATCCAAGCCACGTCTGTAACAATATATATATATATATATATATATATATATATATATATATATATATATATATATATTGTTGTGTGAATCCCTCCGGTTAATACCAGGGACCGCAGAAGACCAGAACGCCTTTAATGGAGGCGACGACCAAACACAGATTGTGCTATAATAAACGCGGGAGGAAGAAGGGAAGTGGAAAGCTGTGGTAAAAGCGCTTACCTGTGGAAGGTGAACAAACTCAAACGGCACAAGATTTTCAGGCAGTGGAAAATAATACAAGGGTTTATTTCAATAAAAGGTAGGGACAGGAAAACGCGATACTAAATAAAGTCCTAAGTTGGGACGTCCCCACAACTCACTTCAGAAACAAGACACAGGAATGAATTAAAGGAAAAGAATCGTCGTGTGAAACGTTCTGTGGGTGCGGCCTTATCTTGTCTGTCGTCTTGTGTAGTCTGCCGTCCAAACACGGCTCCGTTCAACCCCGCTCGCGCACCACCAGGCCTCGCTCCAAGCTCCACAAGCGCCGATCGCACACCACGAGGTCCCTCGCTCCAAACTCCAAAGCACCGTGAAGGCCCGAGCCAACGACCACCAGGGACCTCCCAAGACCAAGCAGGGAAGCGCAGAGAGCACAAGACAGCCAGGGAGGGACGTGCTGCGCAAGAGGGTACGAGCTGCAGAGGGACGCTGCGCAAGCAAGAAGAGCCGGATGTGCAAGACTGCAAGAGAACTGCTGAATGTGCAAGACTGCAAGAGAACTGCTGAATGTGCAAGACTGCAAGAGAGAAAATGTCCTTCGGCTCGCCCCGATATAACCTTGCGGTGGTGACGTCAGCCTTGGCGCACCACCCAATCAGTGCCCTCTACTGAATCACAGGCCTGTGGCGTGGTAAAAGCTCATGCTACTCGATGTGGCTGGACCTGCCGGAGGTGTAGCGGGCGGCGGCCATCATCGGCAGTGTCCTGGCCTGGTTTCCTTGCCTGTTCCTTCCGAAGTCACTGTCAGGGAAGGGAATTATTTAATTCCATTAAAGGAAGGGAATTAATGTTGCGCTAGGGACCTGTCTAAGTGTCTATGTTTGTGTGCATTGCCATAAGGGACGAAGGTTTGACTACCAGGTTTGACACACAGGGGCTGTTATCTTAATCCCTAAAGTATCTAACACTCGAGCATCCTGGTATGTTCACAAGCAGACATCTTAACCCGACAAACCGGACTAACATAGACTTATTACAAGGTAGATTCCCTATCGTGACAGACGAAGCATGTTACCTATTCAGATCTACCTGGCTCTAGATATTCCTTTACCCCACCAGACATAATAATATTTTATATATATATATATATATATATATATATATATATATATATATATATATATATATATATATATATATATATATATATATATAAATATATATGTCACGCTACCAGATTCTTGTACCAGATGCTCAAATTATGGATTTAGAGTTCTACCTGCAGCATTAAAGTACCAACCCTGTACCTCCATAAAATAGCAGGGTTGGTCAAATTGGGCAATTACAAATGCATGAAAACAAAAATTTAAAAATTCATGTGTTACCCAAAATGTCAAGTTTTTCAACTTTTCATGCCAGGAAATCTAGAAAATTTCGCAAAAAATACCAACCAGTAATTTACAATCAGAATCAATTTCTAGGGTTCTAATGGTTTTTTTCAAGCACGATGTTGGACAAGTAAAGTAAATAAAAGTACAATAAGAGTTATTGGCCAAGTGCCAATTTTTTTTGGCACCTTGCCAATATTCTGTATTTTTCACTTTTTCCTAGCAAATAAGTTGTGACCAGCACTGATTTTAATTGGAATTTATGGGAAACAAACACGCTCATGTTTCTTCTACTACTGCTGTATTTATTATGTGCAGCATAATCTACATTGAATCTTCAAGCATAATCTGCATTGAATCTTCAAGCATAATCTGCATTGCAACTGTGCACAAATACTGTAAATCCTCACCCCCCCATCTGTACACTAGCCCAAGCTGTCATGCCAAAATATCAAGGCAAAATGACGAGTAGGCCTACATGTATAGAATTTTCACACACATGTTTGGTGAAGCACCATTTACAAGAAGTATGTACACAAGGCTTGACTTATCCATGAAGGACAATAAATGCATGTGGCATCATACTACTTACACTTGAAAACCCCACGGGATATTAAGTTGGCCGCCAGAAGTGTGATTCAAAGGTCAAGTCATTGTCTTGTGAGCCTAATTCACAAAGTACATACAAGTACAGCATTGTTCAGTAAACGATATTCTTTGTCTAGTATATGAATAAATTATCATGCACACTGGATGCACAGCACTGAGCAGCATGCACAGGTCTTATCAATTGCACAAACTATAATGACTGTCTCAATCACTTTCAGTCATGAATCAACAAAATGAATCAGATTGTCATATAAGTAGTGGACAGGTCACAACACCCCTGTTGCTTCTGCGATGGCCGGCCGGCTTACAGTGAGAGCAGGTTGGCCTGGCACGCTTGCCACCAACAGCAGCAGAGTCACCAGATGACCCTGGTTGCTGTGCAGCAGCAGCAGGCTTTGGCTCCGTTGGCAGGGGACAGATGAGGTCAGCGGTCTCCCGAGGGCAGTATGGCCGCACTTTTTCATAGAGGTACCACTGCCGATCAAGCGGGATCCCTTTGTTGATCGGTTTCACTCTCGGGGTCAGTGTCAGCATAATCGAAATAGGTTTTCACCGTCTCCTCGAGGTCCTCGACATCATTTTCCACATACAATTTGGGTGCGGGTAGAATCAAATCAAGCCAGTCACGTCCAGATGCAGAAACCACTGAAGAAACTGAGCCTTGCGAATCCATAGTCAACTGAAGTCATAAATTCGATAAATTTCCCGACAATGTACCCAACCAAGGTCAACACCGGCCCAAACTTCCCGGAAATCCAAAACAAACACGTGTAGCGAATAGCGCGCCACCAGGCGACTGTTGCCGCGGAATCACAGAAAATGACCGTCGAGTCCGAAGCAAAATTCAGGCTTCAACGGTCATAACAGGTAATGCCACTGTCATAGAACGAAAGATTATATATTTTTCCGTCGGTGGGTGAAATATAAGACGAAACTGTGTCCAATAAAGGTATATTTCCGGCGGTTTATTGCTGATAAACGATCAATCCAGAAGCGAAAACGGTGAAACACGCGGCGCCGCCTTTCAACGGCGTTTATACGCAGTAGATGTTTAGCGCATCTGGTACAAGAATCTGGTAGCGTGACACACACACACATATATATATATATATATATATATATATATATATATATAATGGTATCTGTAATCTGGTTCTCCAACCTAATGAGCGGACAACATGACGTCATCGCCATGCACGTCCACCTTGCCTGCAAAGTTCCAGAGGTGCAGCAGACAGCAAGCTCGCAAGCTCCCAGCAAGGTGCAGCAGCAGCTGTATGGGACACCTTGCTGGAGGTTCTCCACTGATGATATGAAGGTCGCATAGTGACTGATATATATATATATATATATATATATATATATATACATATATATATATATATATATATATATATATATATATATATATATATATATATATATATATATATATATATATATATATATATATAGATTGATATATATATATATATATATATATATATATATATATATATAGATAGATAGATTGATATATATATATAAATATATATATATATATATATATTACATTGTAATACAAGAATTACATTCTATTACAGGAATACGCAAATGTCTTGTAAGCCATGAGAGGTTTAGGGGTACTGAAGAATAACGTCACCCAATGGAGAATGCCCAATCTGCACCTCGCTTTGTAGAGAAGTTCGAAATGTAGTCCTTCCATGATAACTCGAGGCTAATTTTATGGTCCAGGAGTTAAAGGAACCGATTACATATTTTTAAGTGGATTATTTAAGATTTATGGGTTGGATTTGTCAGCTCTTCCAGAGAGATATACTAAGCATGTGAGAATTACCTGAATGAAATGAAGAATTCCAAGGACCAGACTATAGATTTTATTTTCTTTAGGTCTGATCATGATCAAAATGCACAGGATAAAGAATACAATCTGTCAACAATATTTTTCATTTGACATTTCTGCAGAGGTCAACAAAAAATAACTACATATAGTAGTTGTAGGTTGCTCCATTAAAAGGTTAAATATAAATAAACTCAGCATTCCATGTGATGATTTACTTTCAAAAAGACATGTGCAAAAAAAACAAAAACTTACATCATACCATTACAAATGCAAAGACAAAAGAGTGCATTGTGCATCAATGTGTATACATTAATAGGTCCAAGAGTAAAATCAATGGTTAAGAAATTCAGTAGCAAAAAAAAGGTGAGAAAACCATCAATTATATCTTTCAGAATGCTGTATTTAACCATCACTCGGCTGAACTTTACAGATTTACATTCCGTCCATTGGACATAAAGCCTGGTGTTGGCTTAACGGTTAAGGTGGCTGGCTTGAGATCGCAAGGTCTTGAGTTCAAGCCTCTGTCATGCTGTTGAATTAACAACGGGTTGAATTAACATCACTGAGGAGCTATTTCATATGAAATGTCATTCAGCTAAAAAAAAATTGCTTGCAATTGTATGGCTACTGTGTCGATCATAAAACATTTATTTAAAAAAGAATTTGCCTTAACAGTTAATACATGAGACTTCAAAATAATGCAAGAAATAGAGAAGGAAAGGCAAACAGGTTTCAAGCTAAAAATTATCAAAATCCCCACGTAAGTTAGAACAGTGACTTGACGTGCTCGAAGGCATCAAGTGCAAGCAAACAAAGGGTGCTGTGTGTCATTCTGTCACAAGGGCTGCTCTCTGAGCATTTCGTGCTCAGTGCACAGCAACATCCACTTTGTTAGAGCTTGCACTTCCTTTTTTTATATCTCAATTCTTTATTTCTTACTGTGGGAACTTGGCTGCTGAAAAACTATTTTTTAAAAATGAAAATTAATTTAACAACAAAAAAAAAAACAGTAATAGTGTAGCGAAGTTCACATAATATTGTGTACAAAAGTTTCGATAGTATTTAATGTTCTAAGATGTAGACTGGAGACTTTAATGTGGCATAATAAATGTGACCGAATTTTCATTTTTACCTCTTTCATCATGGAAATATCCAAATCACTTTGATAGCATTCCGTCAACGTTCATATTCGTCATAAATTTGGGCCACCTTTGGGCTGTGTAAATATGTATAGAATTTATCCAAATGGTCGAATACCTCCATCCCACCTCTCATTAATGTTGCCACCTCCTTCACACATTCTCGATCTGCAGTGGCCCACTCTCGATATTATTTCGTGACTAAAACTGCAAACTCCTGCCTATGAAAACAAGATTAATTATGTCTGTTCCAAACAAAGATTAACCTGAAAAAACCTCAACCAAAATGCCTCAACAACAGAAGATATTGCTATACTAGTATGGAGTTTAAATGAAGACTAGAATAATGAAAGATGGAAGATTTATGATATGCGTTGGCAATGAGGTGGAAATGTAGTTTTTGACATCTTCTTGCCACAGGTACAGTCTCAGGACAATGATGAACTTATAAAGATATCACATACAGGACAAGGACATTTTCAGACTAGTGTACTTTTAAAATGATTTATAAGATAATGAACAAATTAATTATATGGGACTTTAGCCTGGCCTTTGCATTCAGATGGGAACACAACAGGCCAACTTCAACAGCTGGCAAGTAGCACGGTGTAGAAGAGATGAGAGGATGGCTGGCCATCAATATCTAAGAAGGGAGGGACCCAAGATGGCACTCTTCGGGTGTCGTCAGGGAGGGTGTGCAATATAAATTGACAATATTTCCGATGCTCGGCGACAGTTGTAAAATAATCGGTTTGTACTCGTAGTTTGTACAATTTCCTCAGACAACTGTGACCTCTCTGTCAACTCTTTGTCAATGACTGGCAGCACTGTCTGCTTTCAACCAATCCAAACAGACTTGAATAGGAAAACATGCCAGGTGACAGAGTAACTGAACAAGGGAGGCAGGGTGCTCTACGTTTCTGGCCAATCCAAGTAACATCAATGCTGAGATCATCTAGGATTGGCCCATCATGCAAGCATGAACCCCTGATGTAGGTTTTGTCAAGTCATTGGTTTTGCAACAAAACAATCCATTTCCACAGTGATACAAATGAGCAAAACATCCATTTATACTTTGTACATTGCATATATGCATTAATATTGCTAGGATACTTGGCTGATAGGATGGCCTAGAGGTACGCACACTCATCTATAAGCTGTCCAGTGTTCGGTGTTACCTCCCCAAACTCCGGTTACGGTGCCCCTCAGTCTCGAGAGGGAACGCGGCAGAAAGATGTTATTTTGAGTGTTCTAATAAACCATGGTAAAACCACACCAATGCAATTGTAGAACAAAACAAGTAACTGTATTAAGAACTCTCACATACACAATAATAACACTATTAAAGAAAGTACCATGAAAATATCACTTGTATCAAATGAACAATACATATGATGGTACCATCATTCCCCAATGCTCTCAAAGCAATAAACTCACGATACGCCAAACGTGAATGGAATGTAACATTCCCAAAGTCCGTGCACAAATCCTAACGCGGGATAAATGTCGAAGTCGTGCAGAATGGCAAGAACAGGCAGGTATCGGCGCGGCTGCTGATGAGGGGTTACGAGGTGAGAGGTCGATATGGGAATTGAGCCTATATGGAAACCAACGGCGATCAACACAATGATGTTGATATGGGAATCCCAATGACAAAGCACGAAGCACCAGGCAGACGGCCTCCTCGAGGGAAAATGGCGGATCGGCCTGTAATGGAGGATCTTGCTTCCCTGCCAACAAATAGCTCATGCTTGGTAATAAAACCTGAGACGAAGGTTTAATTGCAATCGCAATATAGGACGATGTCGCGGGCAATCCCTTTCACAGGAAGCCTCAACTCATTCGCGACAAATATAAAAAAAGTCCCCTCGCAGCCTCGATGCGACTCACGGCTGTATCTCTCTTATTACCGTTTCCTCCCTGCCAATCTCCTCCTCTCTACTCTTCCGGTTTCTTTGCCGCGTTTTCCTTTTTCCTTCACAAACATTTATTTTTACCTTTTACTAAAGTACCCTGGTGTTGGGCTAGTGGCTAGGGTGCCGGCTTAGGATCCTAGGATCCTGGGTTCGAATCCCGGTCGATCGCTGAATTAACGCCAGGGGGGTTGACTCAGCCTGATCCATCCTTCCGAGGTCGGCTAATTGAGTACCAGTTCACTGGTAATTCCCTGTTTGTCGTTAAAGGCGGCAAAAAGGGTTGGCGTCAGGAAGGGCATCCGGCCGTAAAACATTGCTTCAAAAAGGGGACCAAAAAAACAACAACAACCACGGTTCCCGAAAAAGGCCAACCCCCGCTTTGCGGGGAAAAATGGCCTCTAAATGTGGTTATTTTTTATTTATTTACTAAAGTCATCTCCATTTCACACAAAAATCTCAACAACAATATCACCTGAAACTAAAAATCTTAACAGTATATAATAACAAGAAGAGCAGAAGTGACGAATCCGTAACACTCGCCTTCATGGAAGAAAGTTTGAACACGGTGAAAACTTTCTTTCCATACCAAAAGTATATTTAACAACCAAAAGTAATACTCACACCCATAAAACTACAAATCAAAACTATGGCTGATCAAATCCCTAAAGCAACAAAAATTCCAAACAACGCACAGGAATCCTCAAGGTTAATTCACTCTGGATAAAGCATGGGTGACTACATTGTCTTTGCCCTTTACATGCCTAATTTCCAAGTTAAACTCTTGCAAAGACAAGCTCCATCTCATCAACCTCTGATTTTTATTTTTCATTTTTTGAATGAAGGTTAAGGGGTTGTGATCAGTGAAAACCTTTATAGGAAAGGTAGTAGTTCCCAGATACACCTGATAATGCTGTAGAGCTAGTAGAAGAGCAAGGGTCTCTTTTTCCACAGTGGGAGAATTTTTCTGATGTCTGTCAAACCTCCTCGAATAGTAACACACCGGGTGATCAATGCCATCATCGCCTTCCTGCAGTAGAACTGCCCTAGCCCCCACATGACTTGCATCGATGGCCAACTTGAAAGCTTTTTGAAAATCTGGCGCTGCTAGGACAGGAGAGCTCATCAATATCGCTTTGACTTGGGCAAAGGCAGCCTGGCATTTGTCATCCCAAACAAACTTGGTCTCTTTCCTCAGAAAATTCGTTAAAGGGGCTACCACATCAGAAAAATTCCTGCAGAACCACCGGTACCAACCAGCCATACCCAATAATCTCATAAGCTCCTTTTTCCCTTTTAGAATTTGGAAGCGATCAATGGCTTCTATCTTGGCTGTCACTGGTTGCACCTGACCCTGACCGACTACATGGCCTAGGAACACCACCTGTTCTTTTACAAACTCACTCTTAGATAATTTGATGGCCAACCTTGCCTCGGTTAATTTCTTGAAGAATGCATGAATTTGTTTAAGATGATCTTCCATTGTCATGGTGTAGATGATGACATCATCCAGATAAGCCTCCACCCCTCAAGGTCTGCAATAAGCTTATTAATTAGTCGTTGAAATGTAGCAGGACCATTTTTCAACCCAAAGGGAAGAAACTTGTACTGATACAACCCATTTGGTGTGCCTAAGGCGGAAATTTATTTTGCCCGATCTGTAAGAGGCATTTGCCAATACCACTTCAGCAAGTCAAATTTGCTTACAAATTTAGCTGGGCCGATTCTATCAATACAACAACAACATGCATTTTAAAGGCCATTTTCCCTGCTAGAGCGGGGGTGAGCCTTGCGGTCCCCATGACAATCTTCTCCATTTTGCCCTATTTTCTGCATCTCTCCTTGTTAACCCCCTTGCCCGCATTTCTTCTTCCACCATCTTTAGCCAAGTCTTTCTCGGTCTTCCCCGTCTTCTACTTCCTTCTACATTCATTTCCATCACTCTTCTCAACCAGTCACTTTCATCCTTCCTCAACACATGACCAAACCATCTCAACCTGTTCCTCTTCACAGCATCAATCACAGGCTCTATTCCCATCATCTTTCACAATTCATCATTTGTCTTCCTCTCTCTCAACGATACTCCGCACACCCGTCGAACCATTCGCATTTCCACCCTTTCCAACCTTCGTTGCTGCTCTACGTTCATTACCCATGTCTCGCTCCCATAAATCATAACACTTCTCACACATGCAGCATACACCTTTCCCTTCAGCTTCAACAACACTCCCCTCATCATCAGCACGCCACTCAATTCCCGAAACTTCTTCCATGCACATCTCACTCGAGCAACCGTTGCCGAGTCTGATCCACCTTCTCCATTCAGCATGTCTCCGAGGTAGCAAAATGTTTTCACACCTTCCAGCTTCACGCCGTCTCCAAGATCCAACTCAACATTTCCTCCATCTGCAGCTCCCTCTGTGCACACCTTACATTTGAATGTAGCTGCCACACTGGTTAATGACCCTCTCAGACCACTACATTTTTGATGAACCCACTCAGCGCACATTGTACACTGAATGGAGTTCACTCCGACACCCTTCCTACACACAGCACAGGGCCACTTCCCAGTTCTTTCCACCTCACCACATGCTTTACCACTTGCCATCACCTTCGTCTTTCCGATATTCACCTTCAGACCTTTTGTCTCCATACAGTCCTTCCACGTGTTCATCTTTTACTTCAGTCCATCCATACTTTCCGCAATCAACACCAGATCATCTGCATACAACAACTCCCACGGTAAACCCTCCTTTACGTTCTGAGCCAGCACCTCCATCACAGCTACAAATAGTAGTGGACTTAGTACAGACCCCTGATGCACTCCCACCTTCACCTTAAACACACCACTGTTCCCGTCCTTCGTCCTTACAGCTGTGCGCGCTCTTTTGTACATTGCCATCACTACTCTGATCAACCATTCCTCCACTCCTAACTTCCTCAATGCCCATGTCAATACTTTGCGTGGAACCCGATCGAATGCTTTCTCCAGATCAACAAACCCAAGAAACAACTTCTTCCTCTTCTCCATGTACTTCTCCTGCAACTGCCTCACAATGAAAAGCGCGTCTGTCGTTCCTCTTCCTGGCATGAATCCAAACTGCATTTCATCGATCTTCACTTTCTTCCTTATCCTCCTCTCCAACACCCTTTCCAATACCTTCATTCCATGCTCCAATAACTTTATCGCTCGGTATGAGCCACACTCCAGAGGGTCACCTTTCCCCTTGTATAGAGGGACGAGGGTACTCAGTTCCCAATCCACTGGAATGCGGCCTTCTTTCACCACCAGATTACAGATCTCTGTCATTCTCTTCACACCCCAACTTCCTGCTGCCTTCAAAATATCTCCCACAACTCCCGTCGGCCCTCCCGCTTTTCTACCCTTCATTGCTTTTATCGCTTCCTCAACTTCCTTCTCAGTTATCTTCTCTGCCGGTCCTAAAACTGGTTTACTCTCTATGTTGCCATCCCATTCATTCTCTGTATTCAACAGCATTTCCATATATCTTTTCCATCTTCCTTCAATTCCATCTGGGTCGACAACGATTTGTCCCACTTCATCCTTCAAGCAACTCACCCCCATCACATCACACTTCTCTTTCGCTATCTGCTTTGCAATCCTGAATACTGCTTTCTGACCCTCTTCCGAATCCAAGCGTTCTCCAAACATTTTCCTACATGCCTCCTGCGCCTTTGCTACCTCTTTCTTTGCAGCCTTCCTGGCTGCCTTATAACTTTCATGCTCTGCTGTTTCTGCTCCCGTACCCTTCACCTTCTGCCACTCCTTGAACTTCTTCCTCTTCTCGTCAATCCTCTTTCCAACTTCATCATCCCACCACCATGTTTCCGAGTGCCTCGGTGGTCCTTTTGCCCATCCACATACCTCACCAACGGCGCCCAACAGACTAGCTTTCATTGACATCCAACCACTTTCAAGCTCAACCACATCATCCTCGACCCTACTCAGCCTCTCTTTTAATGCCTCCCTCACTGTCACCTCTTTCAACCTCCACACCTTCATTCTCGGTTGGTACTTCACCCGCCGAGCTCTCCTCGCACCTTTCACCCTTACGTCGCAGACAACCAAGTCAGCCTCCCCCCCCCCCCGGGATCACCTTTGTGTCCCGGAGGTGCCCCCTATCTCGCCTACGCACCATCAGGTAGTCAACGGTTGTCGTCGACCCACCTGACGTGTATGTAACAAGCTTATTATCCTCTTTCTGGAACTGAGTATTACAAATCAACAAATCAGCTCCATCAGCAAACTCCAAAATCCTTTCACCTTCTCTATTTCTCACACCACATCCGTAACCCCCATGAACTCCGTCAAAACCATCCATACTCCTTCCCACATGTCCATTTAGGTCTCCTCATACCACAACAACTTCCTCATCTTTCACGTTTTCCATCAGCTTCTCTATCGCACACCAGAACTTGTCCTTCTCTTCATCGCTTCGACCAACCTGTGGAGCATATCCCGAGATGACGTTCACCAAGAGCTTTCCAATCATCATTTTCTCCATCATCAACCTATCACGCACTCTAGTCACACTCACCACACTGTCTACAAACTCCTCAGAAAACAGGATACCAACACCATTCACGCCCTCTGGGCACCCTTGCCACACAAACTTGTATTTCTGTCCCTGGCTACCCTTCACCATTCTCACACCACTTCCCTTCGATCTCGTCTCTTGCACACAACATATGTCCATTGTCCACTCTTCTTCTGACCAATACTTCCACCACTTCTCCTGATCTCCCTGTCATTGTCCCTACATTCCATGTCCCAAACCTCAGAAACCGATCTCCACTTCGGGCTGTACCCTGCCCACATGTAGTTGTAATTGTCATGGTTCTCTTTTTTGAGGCAATGTTTTTATGGTCGGATGCCCTTCCTGACGCCAACCCTCTTAGTCGCCTCTTACGACACGCAGGGATACGGCGTACCTATTCTTATCCAGGGTACACACTGGGATATCTATCAGTCTATCTATCAATACAGTCATCAATCCTCGGGATGGGATACGAATCTGTCTTTGTCACTGCATTAACCGGTTTTACATCCGTACAACAGCGAAAAATGCCATCGGGTTTTGGAACCAACACACATGGTGAGCGAAATTCACTGCTGCCTGGTTCGATGATGTCATTCTCAACATATACTGAACCTCCTTCTGGAGATAATCAATCTTAACAGGGTTCATCGGGTGGGGGTGTTGTTTCATGGGAGTGGCCTCCCCCACATCAATATCATGACATACCAGATCGGTATGACCAGGTGCATCTGTGAACAAATGTGCAAACTCAGAAATTAGGTTGGATAATTGTCCTTGTTGTTCCCTCGTCAAATGACCTAATTTCTGGTCTAGGTTCCTTAACACTTCAGTGTTCGTCAATCTGGGGCAAGCCTGGTCATCAATGCTATCGAACTTCACACTGGCCTCAATCTCTGGATTCTCTTGCACACCGACTACAGGTCCGACAGGTGAGACAGGAGCCATCTTTTCCACAGGCTTCCTCTCATAATATTTCTTAAGTCGGTTCATGTGACACAGCTGCTGCTTTTTCCGTCGATCGGGAGTTGTCACCACATAATCCGTTTCATTGACCCTCCTCCGCCTGTAGCGGCTGACCTGGAACTGGAAGCAACACTAGCACTCGGTCCTCAGGACTGAAATTTCTTATCTGAGAATTCTTGTCATGTCTCACTTTCATTTTATCCTGTGTCACTTTCAAGTTTATTCTCGCTACTTCACAGGCCTTAGCCAATCTGTGCCTAAAAGTTGTCACATACTCTAACACAGTTGAGTGCGACTCCTCCTGGAGACACTGTTCCTTCACCAGTTTCAAAGGTCCTCGAACTGCGTGTCCAAACACGAGTTCAAAAGGACTGAATCCCAATGACTCCTGAACAGACTCCCTCGTAGCAAACAACAATAAGGGTATTCCCTCTTCCCAATCCTTGTCACACTCAAAACAGTACGTTCTGATCATATTCTTTAATGTCTGGTGAAACCTTTCCAAGGCCCCTTGGCTCTCGGAATGGTAAGTACTTGACCTCACTTGCTGCACTCCCAACAGGTGTCCCACTTGCTGAAAAAGCTTTGACATGAAGTTGGAACCCTGATCAGACTGGATAACCTTAGGTAGGCCAACCAGGGTGAAAAATTTAATGAAGGCCTTCGCAATAACTGTCGCAGTAATTTAACTAAGAGGCACCGCTTCTGGGAACCTAGTGGAAGCACATATGATGGTCAGCATATACTGATGTCCAGCCTTAGTTTTAGGTAATGGACCTACACAGTCAATAATGACCTAGCTGAATGGTTCTTCGAAAGCTGGAATCGGTTTTAAAGGCACTGAAGGGGTTTTCTGATTAGGTTTTCCCACCAGCTGACAAGAATGACAAGATTTACAGAATTGCGCCACATCACGTTGCAATCCTGGCCAGAAAAAATGTGCCAGAATTCTTTCACATGGCATGTTCACTCCAACGTGCCCGGCCAAAGGTGTCTCATGTGCCAAACTCAATATCTCCTTCCAGTACGGTTGTGGCACCACAATTTGGTAATGGACTTTCCACTCGTCATTCGCTGCTACCTCCGGTGGTCTCCATTTTCTCATAAGTATTTCGCCTTTCATGAAGTAACCAACAGGTACCTTTATAGCCTCCTCAGTAATGGCTTCACCAATCAGACTCCGAAGTACAGAATCTCTGTGTTGCTCTTCAACAAGTCTCTTTCAGTTGATTTATGGTTTAGCTATGATTGAGGCGGTGTGGTTGAGGCGGCGTGGTTGAGCTATGGTTGAGGTGGCGTGGGTGAATGGCGAGCAAATAAATCTTCCCGGGACGACCCCACAAGGTGGCATAATAGTGGCCGTTAAAGAGGAAAAAAATTGCTATGATACTCCAAATTGTGAATACTTTCTGAAGGCACTGTACATTAAAAAAAAAATTGGCAATTGATTAATAAATGCTTCTTTTCTTCTTCAGTTATCATGGCATACCTGGGGAGGCATGCAAAGTGTTAAAAAAAGATATTTTTTAAACAAAACACATGGCTTTGCTCAACTCACTTTCTGAAAACAAATCTTTCTTTATGTTTATGATAAGATGCATATGTTATCTGAAAACCTTTAATTCTCTTGAGTACAAAACTGAGTGGAGTTCAAAGATGACATACAGCGAAACAATTTCATGTCATCCACAGAAGCACATGTCCGTAAAGAAAGGAAGATGAGTTCTAGGTTGGATGGTTATTACTTATTGCTCTTTCTTCTTTATTAGCTCCCAACCATGTGTCAGCCTGGCTGGAGGCCTATATGTTGGGTGCTGTCAGTCGGTCAGTGCATCCGATGCCTCTACCCTACTCGGAGATTACGCATTTCTCTCAGATTTGGCACGTATATGCAATAATATCTGCGCATGAGACACATCCAGTTATTTTGGGATAGGAACCAAAAGTCATGGGATGCACAATTATATTTCAGAATTTTGGCAATTTTAAAATAAATTTTTTGGGAAAGATCAGCAAAGGATTGTCTATGATTTTGGGAACCATTATTTGTTTGTCTATACTTTACCATTTCCACTACCAAGACACAACTTTTAATTGTTCATTTATTTACATACATTTTACCATCAATAAAATTTTGGTATCATAATTTGGTATCAACACACAACCCTGAATTATTTATTTATTTAATTATGGACACTTTACCATCTCCACTACCAACACACCACTTTCATTGAATGATTTATATACACGTTAACATCTGCACAACCAACAAACAACTTTGCATTATTTATTTATTTTATACACTTGACAATATTTACGACCAACAAACACCTTTAAATTTATTTACTGAATAATATACACTTTATCATGATCTCTATTATAAACAAACAACTTTGAATTATCTTTATAATTCTACTTTTATACTTTTACCATTTATAATTGTAATTTTACCATTATTTAACATTTAATTTTAATTTTACCAATAATAATTTTGCTTTTTATAATTATAATTTTACCATTATTTAACCTTACCATTACGACGACTGACATACCACCATGAATGATTTATTTATACATTTTATTATACATTACATTATTTTATGCATTGTAATAATACCATTTTACATCACATCACATCACATCACATCAGACCACACCACACACACACACACACACACACACACACACACACACACACACACACACACACACACACACACACACACACACACACACACACACACACACACACACACACACACACACATTCTACAATTGCCTTCATTGATTTTTAGGATGGGCCACAGTGCGGAGCTCATCACTTAACATTTGGCAGACTTGTGTCGCTCCTCGTTCACTGCCAGAATGTCCGATAAGGGACCGGACAGCATGGTAGAGAAATGGAGAGTCGTTGCTGATGATAGGGAACCATGGGAAGGTTTGCGCAAGTTTGTGCTGACCATCAGCGAGGGTTGTTACTTGTTAGTCGTAATGCAGTCAGCGCGAGTGCCATGGCATCCTCGTGTAGTGTGAAATGTTGGTTGCAGCAACGAGGGGCAGGCAGGTCGTTGAAGTGTTGCGGTGGTCGAGTGGTGGATGTCTTGTGGTAGTGAGATGGTGGTTGAGGCAGCGTGGTTGAGGCGGCGTGGTTGAGGCGGCGTGGTTGAGGCGGCGTGGTTGAGGCGGCGTGGTTGAGGTGGCATGGTTCAGGCGGCGTGGTTGAGCTATGGTTGAGGCGGTGTGGTTGAGGCGATGTGGTTGAGGCGGCGTGGTTGAGCTATATTGGAGGCGGCGTGGGTGAATGGCGAGCAAAT
Organism: Myxine glutinosa; assembly: GCF_964187855.1. Taxonomy (NCBI): domain Eukaryota; kingdom Metazoa; phylum Chordata; class Myxini; order Myxiniformes; family Myxinidae; genus Myxine; species Myxine glutinosa. The sequence continues at coordinate 137,674,183 of NC_136263.1, forward strand.
AAAGTGTGAGGTTAAATGTTGTTTTTGCGGTGGAAGAAGGTGGTTGTGGTATTGTCGGGTGGAGGTGGTTGGTAGTCTGGTCATGGTTAAACTGTGGTTGACGTAGCACTGCGGTGGTAGGGACAGTTTGAATTTGGCACACACATTTGAATGAGGTTTTGGCTCATATATGCAAATGATGCAGGACATGCTTTCTCTTTTGCGGTTTGAGGGCGGCTCTGTCGCCCAAGACAAAGATAGAAAGTAAAGAAGATGGGGAAACTCCGAATAAAATCCACTACCATTTGGTAGCCATGTGTGGCAATGGTGCACCCTCATATTCTACAGGAATGAATAGGTCAGGATGGCTGGCAGAGGTGATTCAAACTATTGCCCAGGTCGAGACATTAATCAAGGAAGACATTAAGTTCACCAAAATATCCAACGAACAAGGAAATTCTCAGAGCAGCACTTTTGCAATCATTTGCAAACACTTGGGCATGTCTAGGTTCTCAGCAATATGGGGCCTCAGAAACCTCAGCACTCAATCATTAGCAATGGCTGGATTAATGATATGAGCTTCTCAAAATGTTCAATATTGATACAGTTGACTTTTTCACTCATCTTGTAACTGATTGTGAAAAGTTGCTTCACTACTGGGGTCCTGAAACCAAATTGGGTTCATGCAGTGGAAGCACAAGGGATGACCAGCACCCAAGAAATGTCACACCAAACCCTCAGCTGGCAACATCGTGGCCTCGATTTTCTGGGATGCAAAATGTGCATAGAAAACTACAATGACAGTTGAATATTATACCAACCCCACGCAAATATAGCGGCAGGCCGTCAAGGACAAATGATGAAGGAATGAATAGTTCTGCTCCTCATTCTAACTGTCTGGATGAAACATGCTCCTCGTTCATGACAATGTACCTGTGCACAAAGTGTGCGTTTCCTTGACCGCTTCGAGAAACTTGATTTGTGTGAACAAAAGTGGATACACAATCACGCCATTACATCGAGAACACTCTCTATTTGTATTATTTGGCACAACATTGTGTCTCATAGTTTTTCTAACATCACATCATATGTACAGTAAGAGTTATTTATAACATGCATCGTCTCCACTAGAATGTGCAGAATTTGTTACCAAATTTCGTTGAGAGAGAAACGAGCTAAATGTCATCATGACCATCACAGAGACTCGCAGCATAGTGCTCATGTCTTTACATATAGTGAGTGCATGGTGCTATCTACTTTTGATCTGGACAACTACATGAAACCAATGAATCCTCAACATACTGCACTAATCTTGGAGAGATAAAAAAAAATTGTTGGAAGCATAAAAGTTACATCCAGGCCTAATATATTGGAACTCTAATATAACTTCATCCACCGGTCATATAATTGACAAAGCATTTATAAAAGTTGTGGAAAAAGTTATTTCGGGTTGTCCGGTTTATCATTCCCATGCGAGTGCGTTGCTCGAGATCATCTCGGATCCAAGGATCAAATTCCATAAACTGTGTTCATTTGTCATCATTTCCAAATGTCTTTGGATATCCATGTATTAAAGGTTCAACATTGATGTCTTCTAATGTCTTAGTCCTTCACTTAATATGTGCACAAGCTCCATCATGAGTCATTACATGAAAAGATAAGTGTTAACAAAAATACATGTGAAAGAAAACATTTTAACCTTACAATCACACTTGAGATCCGAATCCAGACTCAGCCTGTCATCCTTCCGAGGTCGGCTAATTGAGTACCAGTTCACTGGTAATTCCCTGCTTGTCGTAAAAGGCGACAAAAAGGGTTGGCGGCAGGAAGGGCATCCGACCGTAAAACACTGCTTCAAAAAGGGGACCGAAAAAGAACAACAACCACGGTCCCCGAAAAAGGCCAACCCCCGCTTTGCGGGGAAAAATGGCCTCTAAAGGTGGGTTTTTAAAGAAAAATCACACAGTTCAACTATAATGGGACTCCGTAGAGTGCATACCTCCACCAGGCTGAACAGTTTATGTTTTGGATCCCAGAACCTCACTGCATGGCCCACTATACTTGCATTTTCGGTAATCTCGATCATAAATGTCTCAAATCAAACAGATTTGGCAATGTTGTAGACCGATAACATGCTACAGTTGTACAGAAATGGATTTATGCGGTTCGTGTACTTTGCATAATAAACTAGAACAGCACTTGGTAGAGCACATACCTCCGCCAGGCTGAACAGTTTACGTTTTGTATCCACTGATAGGCTGGATCTGGATTCGGACCTGAACCAAAATATAATCAGCTTGTTCTTGTCACCTACCGGTAACTAACTCATCCACCACGTTTGTCATAATTCGTCCACAACTTTTTGAAATATCGTGCTATATATCGTTTTTGGCCCCATCTCTCAATGGTGAAGAATCATTAAAAAAATTAAAACATTCTCGGATCCAGATCCGGACTTTCAACCAAATCAAATCAATTCGGCCTTGTCACACTCCCAAACTGTCCACAAAGTTTCGTCTGAATCCACAACTTTTTGAGATATCGTGTTATATATCGTTTTTAGCCCCATCACAAAATGGTGAAGAAACACTAAAAAAATTATTGGATCCAGATCAAGATTCAGATCGTCACCAAAATATAATCATTTCTTCGTTGTCACACAGCCAACCTGTCACATCCTTTTGAGAGACCCTGTTCACAGACAGACAGCGGTGAAAACATAAACTTTGCCCACCTTTGGTGGCAGAGGCAACAAATAGAAAGGAAAATAATCTTTCGATCGAAGTAATCAATTAATCAGAGGAGTGTGCAAGATTACAAAGAGAGAAAAAGTACATAAGAAAGGGAGGTGCTCACACCAAAAAGTGTGAGCACCTACCTGTCTTTGTCAAGTTTTAAGAAAAATAGTTTCAGAAAATAATTTATAGTTTCACAAAATAAATAAATACATAAACAACTGGAGAGTTCATAGAACACGGTACACCGCGCAGTGTTCAAATATACACAAATAATTAAGTTAAGCACCCCTACACAACGAATTAAGGTAAGCACCCCCTAATATATATTCTTTGTGTATATGTATACATTGGCATATATTCTAAGGTATGTGAGATCAAATAATGATTGGTATGACATTAGTTATTGACGTTATTGACGTTATTGACGTCACTTACACGTTATTGACATTACACGTTATTGACGTTATTGACGTTATTGACGCAAAGATCGCTAGAGGTCTTCTCAGAACAATGACTGTACGTTAGAAAACATAAACGTCATCCACACTGTCAGTGATGGACCTATAGCTCCATACTTAAATTGAGGTGAAAATATGCCTAAAATTCCCAAAAAATTTCACCTTAAATTATTCAGAATAAAATATTGAAAACGGCATGATTGTTATGTTTTTATGTGACCATAATATCACTTCTCCAGAAAATATAGCAATATCATGGGTATATTACACTGTTTTGACGACAACAAACTTGTAATGTGCGAGGTTGTAAAAAAACGGGGGGGGGTGCTTAACTTAATTCTTTGTGTATATATACTGGAGCGCTTTGCTGTTCGCGTGGGTTACGTTCTTGAAAACTCCATGAACCGCAAAGCTGCAAACTTATGGAGTAATGGGGAAAAATAGGGTTAGGAACTTCCGCTTTAAAATTTGTACAAAGTGTACTCTTAATTAACATGTTTGTGCATTGTCTTTGTGATATTTATTTTCATTAATAAATGAGTTTAATGAGTTCATGAATAAATGAAGAACATAAAATAAAGTATTATCATTATTTCAATTGCAGCTTGTGGCTGCTGGTTGCATCATTGCTGGAAGCATCACTGTGCCACTGATGCAATGCCCCATTTCCAGTAAGCTGGTACTCATTTTGCCAAATTCAGAAGGATGATACCCACCTCATGTGTTACCATGTGTGATACCCACCTGGCAACATGGCTGAGGCAACACACCTGCTGTTATGTAAAGGCACAACAGGGGCTCAAGCTCAAGATCCTAACATCTGCATTAAGAACACAAAAGAAAGTTCATTTTCTTGAGTTAGATCAGGAAACTTACCTTCAATAACAATGATGACAAACTTCATCCAACAATGTGATTATGAAGTTGATGATGGCGACGATAAAGACGAGTTGATGGAGATGATGATGTCGGTGAGTTTGAAGGGGTTATTGTGTTAACGGCCCATGTTAATGAATTAGGTGAATAAATCACCATTAACATTGCATCAACATCGTACAAAGCCATATATTGGCAAGCTCTTCTTATGGCAAACATTAACCTTCTCAAACCAGATCAATCAGTATGGCAATGAATCAATGGAAATGAAAGTTATCCATTATTTGCCACATCAATGGGTTAAAAAGAAGGGGCCATGAGAGGGGGTTGGAAGAGTATGAATAACAACTTTGCTGTGGGTCAACAAGGTCACTAGTGTGACATGCACAGGCTGGTGCAATATTCCATACCTTGTAACCAAAAATTTCTGGCATTTCTTAATGAAAATTTTCAAACAAGTTCCATAAGTTTTATGAAAATCAGAACACAAAGCTGGTTTATCTATGCAGCAACTTAATAAGAAAGGGTTTAAATTGAGGATTCAACAAGAACAATTAAATCAAGATGGAAAGCAATGAAATGCTTTCATGTTTTCTCATGGAAATTTCATCCAAAGAGTGTCTGCACAGACTTTAATGTAAAACTAAATGCCACCCGTAAAGAGGAAAACATGACATCAAAATGAAACATGATTTGGTATCAGCTAGTATGTGTCAATAATGAGGACCAGCTGTAAAAGGCCTCCATTTCCACAAACCTCATGACTTCAGGGTTACAAGGATATATAAGAAACTTTGAAACAGGAGGAGGGAACCAGGCCATCATGCCTGCACTATATCAACACCACATTAATCAAATTGATCAGTTTATCGACTAAATTTCACTGGCGGGAGGGGAATGGGTGGGCAGGGGGGTGGAGGAGGAGCGCAGGGACATCATCGGGGTTTATATTTTGATGATACCCTTCATTATCCTAAACATCTCTATCAGTTCCACACATACTCACCAACTTTCTAACATACAGCATTGTCATGTCTCCTTCATTCACTGAAAATGGCATATTCTAAGATGGACTCTTTTGATGGCAGCTACCAGTGCTCTCAGAAAGTATTCCCACCCTTTGACTTTTTTCACGTTTTGTTGTGTTACAGCCTGAATTTAAAATGGATTCAATTGAGATTTTTTTTTTGTCATTGATCTACACATAATACCCCATAATGTCAAAGTGTATTTTTTTCAGAAATGTTAAAAAAATAAAATAATAAAATACATAAATATCTAATTTACGTAAGTATTCAGCCCCCTGAGTCGATACTTCATAGAAGCACCTTTGGCAGCGATTTCAGCTTTGCATCTTCTTGGGTATGTCTGTATCAGTTTTGCACATCTGGATTTGGGGAGTTTTAAAATGCATGTTGTTGTTGTTGTTGTTGTTGATTTGGGGAGTTTCTCCCATTCTTCCTTGCAGATTTGTTCAACCTCTGTCAAGTTGGATGGGGGGTGTCAGTGAACAGCAATCTTCAAGTCTTTCCACAGATTATCAATGGAATTCAAGTCTAGGCATTCAAAACTGAAGGAGAAGATGAACAAGTGGAAGGAATGTATGGAGACAAAAGGTCTGAAGGTGAATATCGGAAAAACGAAGCTGATGGCAAGTGGTAAAGCATGTGGTGAGGTGGAAAGAACTGGGAAGTGGCCGTGTGCTGTGTGCAGGAAGGGTGTCGGAGTGAATTCCATTCAATGTAAAATGTGCGCTGAGTGGGTTCATCAAAAATGTAGTGGTTTGAGAGGGTCATTAACCAGTGTGGCAGCTACATTCAAGTATAAGGTGTGTACAGAGGGAGCTGCAGATGGAGGAAATGTTGAGTTGGATCTTGGAGACGGTGTGAAGCTGGAAGGTGTGAAAACATTTTGTTACCTAGAAGACATGCTGAATGGAGAAGGTGGATCAGACTCGGCAACGGTTGCTAGAGTGCTAGAGTGAGATGTGCATGGAAGACGTTTCGGGAACTGAGTGGCGTGCTGACGAGGAGGGGAGTGTCGTTGAAGCTGAAGGGACAGGTGTATGCTGCATGTGTGAGAAGTGTTATGATTTATGGGAGCGAGACATGGGTAATGAACGTAGAGCAGCAACGAAGGCTGGAAAGGGTGGAAATGCGAATGGTTCGGTGGATGTGTGGAGTATCGTTGAGAGAGAGGAAGACAAATGATGAATTGCGAAAGATGATGGGAATAGAGCCTGTGATTGATGCTGTGAAGAGAAACAGTTTGAGATGGTTTGGTCATGTGTTGAGGAAGGATGAAAGTGACTGGTTGAGAAGAGTGATGGAAATGAATGTTGAAGGAAGTAGAGGACGGGGAAGACCGAGAAAGACTTGGCTAAAGATGGTCGAAGAAGAAATGCGGGCAAAGGGGTTAACAAGGGGAGATGCAGAAAATATGGCAAAATGGAGAAGATTGTCATGGGAACCGCAAGGCTAACCCCCACTCTTGCAGGGAAAATGGCCTTAAAATGCCTGTTGTTGTTGTTGTTGTTGTATTCGAGTCTGGGCATTGGCTGGGCCATTCAAGGGCTTTCAAGTTCTTCTTCTGAAGACATTCCAGTGTTGCTTTGGCTGTATGTTTGGGTACATTGTCCTGTTGGAATATAAATCTTTGGCATAATCAAAACTTTTGCACTCTGAAGAAGGTTTTCCTCAAGGATTTGCCTGTATTTGACTTCATTCATTGGTCCTTCTATCCTTACAAGTCCATGCCACTGAAAAGCATCCCCATAGCATAATGCATCAATCACCATGCTTCATGGTAGGGATGGTGTCAGATGGGTGATGAACTGTGCTCGTTTTCCGCCAGACGTAGCGCATTGTATTCAGGCCAAAGAGTTCCATTTTCATCTCATCAGACCACAGATTATTTTGCCTCATGTTCTCACAGTCTTTCCTATGCCTTTTTGCAAACTCCAGGTGTGCCGTCATGTGCCTTTTCTCAGGAGTGGCTTCTGTCTACCCACTCTCCCATAAAGCTTAGCTTTGTGAAGTGCTGACTGTTGTCCCTCCAGCAGGTTCTCCCATCTCAGCCAATGAACTCTGGACAGTGTGGTCATTGGGTTCTTGGTCACTTCCCTGATCAAGGTCCTTTTTGCCCGGTTGCTCAGTTTGGTCAGACGGCCAGCTGTAGGAAGAGTCTGGGTAGTTCCATATTCTTTTCATTTCCGAATGATGGAACTCACTGTGCTCTTGGGAACTTTCAACACTCTAGAAATTGTTTTATAACTTTCCCCAGATATATGCCTCCTCACAATTCCATCTCAGAGTTCTATGTACAGTTCCTTGGATTTCATTGCAGTTTCTGCTCTGACAAGCACTGCCATCTGTGGGACCTTATATAGAAAGGTGTGTTTCTTTCTAAATCATGTCCAATCAATTGAATTGGCCACAGGTGGACTGCAATCAAGTTGTAGGCATCTTAAGGATGATCAAAGGAAATTTGATGCAACTGAGCTCAATTTGGAGTTTCATAGCAAAGGGGTTGAATACTTATTGACTCAAGATATTTCAGCTTTTCCTTTTTAATTATTTTGTTAACATTTCTGAAAAAAATTCGACTTTGACATTATGTGGTAATTATGTGTAGATCAGTGTGACAAAAATCTCAATATTATCCATTTTAAATTCAGACTGTAACACAACAAAAAGTGAAAAAGTCAAGGGGTGTGAATACTTTCTGAAGGCACTATGTGGCTGTGGCGACTCAAACTATATGTATAGGCACAATGTACTTGCTCAGATGTGGCGACCCAAACTAAATTCCTGTAAATTGTTAACACCACCGATATTGATTTATAATCTATCCCCCTGTGAAGACAACCTGAAACCCTATTAGATTTATCTATTGTTGCCTAGCACTGTGCTGTCTGCTGACCAACCCCACTCACCCGCCCCCTCCATCCTGCTAACTCCCACATCTCATACAACCTTTAGATCCTTTTCCTGTGCCATCGGCTTCACGGCTGCCCGATGCATTATGTAGTCCTTATTTTTTTTTCTTCCAATGCATCCCTAGCACCATATATTTCTCAACAATAAACTGCTTATGTCAATCTTTAGCCACATCTTGAAAGTATCTTGGCTTTCCTGAACCTGATCATTACTGTTACCCCACAACTTACATCCTCCCAGCCAGATATCCTCCCTACTCACAGCCACTCTTCGTTTCCAATCACGAAGCCAGTTTTCATTTCAGTTAGCTACTCAAGGTAAATGATGAAGCAAAATAACTCTTGAGAGCCTGCAATCTCACCCTCATCACCAACCAATCTCTCTGTGCTTAATGGCTCTATGGGCCCACACTTCTTTAAACCTGCTCTTTACCCATTATAAACTTTGAAATGCCTTCCTATTATGTTCAAAATTATTTGACATCTCCTTTTTATATTCAGCTTTTGGCAAGACTAGTTATTTTCTCAAGTTAGCATCTGCTTACTCCTTTAATTATCCGAGTTTAACTCCAATCCTGTAATTTTACACTTAATAAATTCCTTATGGTTATCCTTAATAGCAATCCTTATCTTCCTGCTAACCAAGGTTTCTTTTTGCCCCTAGATTTACACATCACCAGAATATACTTACTTTATAAACTACACATTTGTTCCTTGAAGGTAGCCCATTTTTCCAATCCTGATTGCCCACTTGTAAGCCTGTCCTAATCTATAGTACCTAACTGTCGTCTCCTTGTACTCTCAAGTATTACCTTCCTGAAATCTAATAGCCATACTCGACTATCTTGTACTTTAACTATTAAACCAATCCTTGTACACAATATGTTATGGTCACTTGTCCTTAAATGCTCTCCTAGACCTCCATCTTCTCCACCTTATTCAGATTATCCAACATACACAGTCGTGGCCAAAAATATTGGCACCCTTGCACTTTTTTCAAATAACTCACAATTTTCTCTAAAAAAATAAGTTGAAATTGACAAAAGTATTTGGTCTCCACAATTCATTATTTCACTGCCAATATTACAGAACCTTTTTTTAAATTCAGAACTTAATATATCCTTTTAAATCAGAAAATAAAAAGAAATGGCATTGACAAAATAATGACACCTGAGACTTCATATTTGGTAGCACATTTGCCTTTGGACAAAATAACTGCAGTCAAGTACTTCCTATAGCCATGAATGAGCTTCCTACACCTCTCTACTGGCAGTTTGGCCCACTCCTCTTGTGCAATCTGCTCCAGTTCTCCCAGATTTGAAGAGTGCCTTCTCCCAACTGCTGTTTTCAGATCTCCCCACAGGTGTTCAGGGATTTAGATCTGGACTCATTGCTGGCCACTTCAGAACAATCCAGCGGTTTGCTTTAACCATTCCTGGGTGTTTTTTGAAGTGTGTTTGGGGTCATTGTCCTGCTACAAGACCCATGACCTTCAAACGGAGACCCAGCTTTCTGACACTGGGTTGAACATTGCACTCCAAAATACCTTAGTAATCTCCTGATTTTATGATGCCATGCACACATTCAAGGCACCAAGTGCCAGAGGCAGCACAGCAACCCCAAAACATCACTGAACTTCTTCCTTGTTTGACTGTAGGGGAGGTGTTCTTTTCTTTCAAGGCTTCATTTTGTTTTCTGTAAACATAGAGATGATGTGCTTTACCAGAAGCTCTAATTTGGCCTCATCTATCCACAGGACATTCTCCCAGAATGATTTTGGCTTGTTCAGGTATGTTTGGGCAAACTCCAGTCAGGCTTTCTTTGCAGGGGTGTCTTCCTGGGTCTCCAACTATAGAACCCCCTTTCAGTGAGTTGGCGATGGATGGTGCGAGTTGAAACTGTCATACCTTGTGTCTGAACGTCAACTTGAATCTGTTTGGCAGTTGATTGAGGTGCTTTCTCCACCAATCAAACAATCCTTCGCTGCAATCTTCGATCAAGTTTTCTCTTGCGGCCATGTCCAGGAAGGTTGGCTACAGTGCCATGGGCCTTAAACTTCCTGATAACATTGCGTACAATGGACACAGAAACATCAAGGTCTCTGGAGATGGAATTGTAGCCTTGAGATTGTCCATGCTTGGCTACAATCTTGTGTCTGACCTCCTCAGACAATTCTCTTGTTTTCTTTCTTTTCTCCATGCTCATTGCGGAACACAGTAACACAAACCAGCAGAATGACTCCTTTTCTCCATTCAAACTGGTTGAATGAGTAATTTTTATATTGCAGGCACCTGCAACTCACCACAGTTGAGTTCAATTCCGGAGTAAAGGAGAATCACCTGCTTGAAATCAAATTATTTCTAACTTATGAAAGGTGCCAATAATATTGTCTGGGAAATTTAGGCATTTCTGTGTGGAATAAGCTAAGATTTAGTAAATTTTCTTCCTTTCTTGTTTTGTTCCACTGCAACACAAAGAAATACATATGTGGATACAAAAAGATTTTTTAATTTCAACAATTTTCTGGAAGAAATGGTGCATTATTCGAAAAAAATGCAAGGGTGCCCAATATTTTTGGCCACGACTGTAAATGCAAAGGAGTTATGAATACATAAATGGTGCACACCAGACGTGCTCATTATCATCAGTGGTTTCCAGAGATTTGGAAGTATTTTAGAAGTGGATGAATGTTTTTCTTGAAACAATCGTTGCTGTTATAGATCGTTGAAATTTATATATTTGATGTTGGTTTCGTCGCTTTTCTATACCTCTTTATAAAATAAGTTTCCCTGTCTTCTCCATAATGCTGTTTGCTATCTCGTACCATCTTGCGATTTAACATGCTGTTCGGCCAGAGCGATTTCCAAATGGATGTTCATTTAAACTCGCAGCACTGTGTGACCTGTGACTGCGGTTACGGAGACACTTTGTCACCAGGGGGTTTTGTTTTTTGGTGGCTTTTGGTTTATTTATTTTTGTTTTTCTCCTACTCATGGGTTTGCCCATTTATTCGATTGATGAATAAAACTTATTCGGAACAAGCACTCATCTGCATTCATTAGCCCACTTATATAAAGAAAAAAGTTTGTTTGTTTGGTTGTGTGGTTTTTATGCATTTGAAACCATGCAGGAACCAGTGCAACCAAATTTTGAATGGCCCCTTCGTTTATCCAGAGGAAGGTCGAGGGCTATGTTTGGCTAAAAAAATTATATATATATATATATATATATTTATATATATATATATTAGGATGGTCCACAACTTTTTTTTTCTTTCTGAAATGTCATGTTCTCACCCTCCAAAACTGTTCCAATACCTAAAAAAACACTGCTGGTGAAATAAAAATGAAATTGAATAATATTTATGGATAGCTCATGGTCATCAAAGTTTCCCCATATGGTCTTACACTAATGTCTTACATTACCGGGGTATTCAGGGTATTCATACCTGCATTGCAGGGTATTCATAATTCACCTTAAAATTCCTGTAAAAGTATGCGTCAATCAGAAACTGTTTCAGTGTCCATGGTAATGTAAGACGTGTTATTAATTTTAACATTTACGTGTTCATGCTCCCCCACCTGTAATCCTCTCCGTATGTTGCGCGGAAATTACACGGGCTCAACTACTGATGTTAATTACTCAAATTTATTTTATTGTTTCTCTTTTGCATTCCCACGTCATAAAAACAAACTTTGCATGGAAGTGATCTACCTCTGGCCTACCAATATACTTTTGATTCTGACATATTGCATTGAATTTCCCCGGTCAAGGGCCGGATACTTCAGCTAATTACTTATAAAGGGATCCAGTGCTGTCAATTTGACACCTAATAAACGCACAACCTCTTGTGGGCTTATCGATACAAACTGGTTTAAAAAGCAATCCTGGACTAGACCTAAAAAATCCTCATCTGCTCTGTGCTTTCGTGATTCCTGGACCCAATCTATCTCTGGTGTATTAAAAGCCCGAGTAATCAATACTCATCCCTTACCACATGCCTTTATAAATGTTTTATGAACCTTTCTATCTTGCCCCTCCCTCAGACCAAGAGCCCGATAAAAGCATCGTACGAGTACCTTACTATTATTATCATCTCTAATCTATATCCACATAGAACCTTCCACATTAATTCTCTCCTTAATGTGTTCCCTTTTTCTCGATACAATACTGTTATCCAGATTGCTACACCCCAGCTCATATTTTCTCTTTCCTATCTCACTGATACATCTTGTAGCCTTTATAGTCCTGTCCTCCAATTTACCTCCTCATCAAGCCACATCTTTCTTACTGCAACACTACCAGACTGCTTGCTACCTACTTTCTCTTTAAGGTCCTCCATATTATTATTTACACTCCTAGAGGTGGTACAGCATACCTTTTACCCTTTCCCTTCCTGTACTTATTATTTTACCTGCCTGCCTTTACCAATCATGTTATGAGTTGCAGTTCAACCTCTTTTAGTCTCTCCACCCTCTAAGAAAAGAAGATTACAGGTTAAATGATTATTAATTACCAAACTCAATGTTTCCAAAAGTTAAATTACGTAAACAATTTTGTAGACAGTAAATTGTAAATGGTTGAACAACACCTGGTTTTAAGCAAGCAAGGAATTATTTCAAGCAGAGTTAAACACACAAAAAAAGAAAAAGTAAGATCTTGGGCACCACAACTTTACTGACAAATAAAATATGTACATCAATTAACTTTATAAAGTCACATTAAAATTGAAGTCAACTATCAGCAAAATGTTTTTTTATTAAAAAATAATCAAAGTCGGTTGATTAATTTTAGAGAAAAGAAGTAAACTCTCGAAAATGGCCAGTTCCAAAAACATTATTACAGCAAAACAGGAAATGCTGGTCAAACACATATTTTTGGAGGTTCTATGACCAGAACATAACGCTAGGGAGGGAGGGGGGGGGGGGGGGGGCGTTAAAATAATCAAATTTTGACAGTTGAAATAAGAAAAAAAAATTAATGTCTTATTTTTGGGGGAGAGGGTGGTCATAAATATTTATATGGCCAATCCATGGACAGTATGTTGGCAACCACGAAAAAAACATATTGTAGCTTTATTGTATACGCGTATATATATACATATATATCAGATGTCCATGGAGGTAGTGTTTCTACTCTGGAAATAGCGTGGCTGGCTGGTCCATGTAACCTCATTAACACGAGCCCCGTTCTGCGCGAAATTGCCATTGCATGAATCTATCAGGCACCTATCCTTCCCACAAACCGGGGTATTACTGTAAATGGTTTGCAAAGAGAAAAACACTTTCACGGCAAATAAATTTATTTTAAAAATTCTTACAGAATGTATTAGTCAATCGGTAATCCTGTGGCCTAACACAGTTGTCGATCAATAAAATAAGAGTGATTGCTCAATTAAAATGGAAGTAGTATACTATCAGAATTGGCTTGGTTGATGTTCATCAATGGTAATTTAATACTGAGTACCGCACCCCTTACTCCCCTACCACCCCCCACCCCACCCCCCGATTACCCCTCATTCAGCATGAAAATATAACTGCTGCACCAACCTTTTACCCTTCTTCATCAGCTATTCCCTCACCAACCTAAGTGTACACTTTCTTTAAAGAGCTCTTCAAGAGGTTGTGATTTTACCTTGTGCAGCAAAAGCAACATATTCAAATATGTGAGCCTCAGCAACCTCATGGTACACAAATTCTCATTGTTTGTGATCACTTGGTTGGAAGGACAAACCTTGCTTTCTCTGCCTGCTTCACTTGAATCCTGCTGACTCGCATAGCACCAATCATGTGGAAACAAAAGGAAAGAGGCAGAAAGAGGGGCCATGCAGGCAAAGGGGCATCATTGTAGCCCCAATGTCATGAGCCACCACCAAAACTAAAAGGGCAGCCTGGAAGTCCAATAGCTTTGCGAAAGCTTACATCAACAACTGAATTTAACAGTTTTAAACTCGGTGTCCGCAGCAGCAGGTCGAAATGGGCGATATGCAACAAAAGTAAAACAGCCCAGCGGCAAGCTGAAAAACAATGAATTTAAGGGAAGTCAAATACAATGCTTTTGCTGAGCAGTAACAATAGAAAATAGGAGCAATAGCGTGGCAGACATGGTCCGGCAGACACAAAAGCATAACCAGTTGAAGGATTATGCCAAAAGGCAAAGGCTCAGTCGGTGCTTTTTGCCTTTCGGCCAAAACTGCAAGACAGTTGTGCTTTTGTGTCTTTTGCTTTGCAGCTCTTTCAATATTGGTGATTATGGACTCTGCCAATAGTAACTATATTTTGACAGTTGAAAGCTTTATCCATGTTAGAGCCCAATGCGTAGAGCCAGCGAGAGCAAGCAGCAAATCTCATGAATGCAGCATGCCAAGGGCACTTACAGTCCAGTTCACAGTGTTGTTTTCAAGCTTCGGCCAAGGACCTAAATAATTAAGAACTGGAAAGTCAATTTGGCCAGAAATTAAGCTGGAAACAGCAAAACAATTCTTTGTAAGTCAAAGCAGCAAAGCAAGCATGTTAAAACTCTGCAAAAGCAGTGCATGATTCATCATGTGGGGAACACGAGTATCCCTGCACAGCAATGCTGCAACTGCTGCACAGTAATTCAGTACAGGATTTCCATGTCAGTGGGGGACATCGGTTGTTTGCCATGGCATTCCTCTGACAACAATTTTGTCTATGCTTTCAATCTATCATAGCAGCAATGAGTTTCGAGAGGTGCAAGAGAATAGTGATGGCATCATGTGTGTCAGTCCAACAGGCCGAGCCCTTTGAGGCAAGCTGCGGTTATTCTGCCAGCTGCGGGGTCCCTGTACGAGCAGAGACTCCGGGCACAATCATGTTCCTGCAATTTGGTACATTATCATTGAAACAGCAGGAAGGGCAATTGGCCCATTGTGACATCACCGGTAGTTTTTTTAACAGCCAGCTGAATGTTAGCACAAGATTTGAAAAGCCCACCAAAAAAGTGACATTGCATTTTGATGCTAACTTTAATCCCAATTGTAACTTCCTGACTAAATATTCAAAGAATGCGAAACGAAATTTACCCTTTTCATGTCAAACTCATAAATATCAACCAACAAATTTTGCTAATAGAAAAAAAGAAAGGCTGTTCAACATGTTTTTGTCTTCTACTTGCACTTGACGGAGGCTCACACAGATTTCCAGTATAATTAATGTTTTCATTTCAAAAAAACAAAAAGTACTGTGACCAAACAGATTTGTACTAGTCTGCGTGACCAAACAAATATGCACAAGCATTCTTCACATATGTTATTTCAAAGGTCACAATTGCTATAATGTTCAATTTTTCCACATGGGCTGGCAGGATGGCCTAGATGTATGCACACTTGCCTCTAAGGTGTCTAGCCTGGGTTTGAAGTTTGGCCCAGAGATAAACTGTCATCCTGGTGTCTCATATGCAGTGCAAGGCATCAATGCGAGTGCCGTCTCTCAGACAGATGTTAAACTGGGCGACCTGTCTGCAAGCATTCGTTGGAGGACGTTAAAGATCACACGGTGTCCTTCCCATAAGCTAAGCTATTGCCAGTACCTTCGCCAAAGTCCAAAACCCTGCCCTAACCTCCAGGGAGCACTGCATCAGTGCAAAAGTCATGCTTCCCAGCAATGATATAACCAGCAGCCAGAGGCTGCAGATGAAATTGATGAATTTAATGAATGAATTATGAATTAATCTTTTTTCTCATATGCATGTGCCTTCCGTAGGAAAATACAAAATAAGAAAGAACTACTTGAAGATGGACCAATGTGTACAAAATGTTGTTTTGTAACCGTCTCCATATGAAGGGTCTCTGACGACAACACAAACTGAGGGGTGGGATGGAAGGATTGGAAGAAAAAGGAAATATATAGAATTTGATGTGAATGCGTCAATGGATATGCTTCTGCACATGTTAGATGTCAACCCACTGTTACCTTTGAAGGTTACATGGAAAATTAAAGGTCAAATGAGAGACCCACCCACCCACCCATGACTCACCACGTCCCAGCAAGGGGGGGGGGGGGGGGAGAGAGAGAGAGAGAGAGAGAGAGAGACAGAGACAGAGAGAGAGGGAGAGAGAGAGAGAGAAAAGAGAGATACGTAGACAAAGGAAAACATCAGATACTTCTCGAGTTATGACTTGAAAGATTATTTTCAAAGGGCATATGACCTTTGACCTGTTGAAACCAAAATTATATATATCGCAGTCCATACTTGTGCGAAGTTTGGTTGAAATCCCTTCTTTGGTTCACCAGTTATTGAGGTAATAAAGATTGGCAATGAAAAGTCTCATGACCTTTGTACCTTCGACCTTTTGAACCAAAATCTAATCAGTTAATCTTTGAATAATCTACAACTACAGACTTGGCATTTAATATGGATTTTTTTTTTTTTCTTGACTTGGGTTTACTTTCTTAACTCAGTATATCAATCTGGTGAGTTTCTTTTACACTTTGGTGATTTATTTGTTAAAAGAACCATGTCACTGATTGTCTGTCGCAGCAAGAAGTCAACAACAGGATTATATCACAGGTGGCGTGGCAAAATGTACGGACAGGTGCATTTGATGATTGGCTTCACAGTCGGGTATACAAGGGTTGTTGTGTTCTGTATTAGTGGAAAACAACTGCTGCACGTCTCCAAAAGTTATTGCCGCTTCCTCTGGAGATGGTCCGTCAACTCGACAATGCTGTTTGTCATGGAGTGGTGGCTTTACGAAATTACGGCATGAAACAGCATGCTATTGCTCGGCAGTATGGCATCACTCAAGGTCAGGTGTCAAAGATCCTGAAACGAAATGCTCAGAGGGTTGTCCCTATTCCAATACCGAGACCAGGACGTCCCCGCAGAACCACAAGGAGGGATGATCGCCAGCTGCACCGGGTAGTCCGCAATGGCCGTACCAAGTCAGCTAATCGGCTTAGGGCTGAGTGGCAGCAACTGACAAATGTGCCTGTATCCAGAAGGCTAGTCAACCAACGACTGGTTCAAGCAGGCTATCGTGCCAGGCGTCCCCTGAGAAAGCCACGCCTGACCAGACAACACCGCCAGCGCCGATTGCAGTGGGCCAGAGAGCACCATCAATGGCAGCCAGGACACTGGAATCACGTGATCTTCAGTGACGAGTCTAGATTTTTGGTCTATCGTCAAGATGGCCGCGTCCGAGTGCGCAGGCAAGTGCATGAAGCCTACAACAAAGATTGTATCGTGCCAAGAGTCCAAGCTGGAGGTGGTGGGGTGACCGTTTAGGCTGCTTTTCATGCAGGGGGCAAAACTGACCTGGTTGTTCTGAATGGAAACCTGAACCAGTTCAAGTACAGGGCCATTCTTGAAGAAACATTGCTTCCATTTGCTCGTGCAGCCTTTCGAGGAAACTTTGTCTTCCAAGATGACAATGCACGGCCTCATCGTGCTCGTATGATCCAACACTTTCTTGCTGACCATGGTGTAGAGCATATGGAGTGGCCTGCCATGTCCCCGGATATGAATCCGATAGAGAACTTGTGGGCAGAATTAACGCGTCAAATCGACCACTTGGACCAGCAGCTGACCTCTGTGCGTGAATTGCAGCAGGCTATTGTCACTGCATGGCAAGCGATTCCTGTCCAAACCTTGGCAAATCTCGTGAACAGCATGCCTCAACGTGTACGTGCTCTCCTGAATGCTCGTGGGGGTTACACGAAGTACTGAACTGTAATTTTACTGTCCGTAATCCCAGTCGTAATTTAACTTTTGTTTTTGTTAAAAAAATTTTTGGCTAATGTGCAAAATAAAGAGATACTTCTGGAAAACGTACAGAAGTTTAACACAGTACTGTCCATGAATTGAGTTCGATATCAGTTTTCATCACTTTCAAGGATCAATTTATTTGTTTCGAAATGTCAAATGTGGTTTTTGTTTCTTTTAAAGGTCACATTAACAAAATCTAGAATAATTTCAACATAATTCCAATGAACTTTTGGTTCCAAGACATCTTGAAAAGTAAGTTCACCCCCACAAAAAAAAATTCCATATTAAATGCCAACTCTGTATAATAGAGGTGTGTGTGTGTGTGTGTGTGTGTGTGTGTGTGTGTGTGTGTGTGTGTGTGAGAGAGAGAGAGAGAGAGAGACCATTTTTTCAGAGATGGCCGAATGGATAATTGGCAAACTTTCAGATTCCAAATGCTACAGTGCAAAAGCCTTTGTAGCTGTGTAAAAGGTAATATTAAATGATTCCCCAACCCCATTCCTTCACAGAATGTAGAGAAGTGTTTAGGCCCCCACAAAAATAGAAAGAAAAAAAATCAAAGCTTCATTTCTTCAAAATGCCAACAGGATTAGAAGAGCACTGGGCAAAGTCAGGTACTCCAGCGAGTTGTACAAAATTGCACCAAGTTTTGTCAAAATTCCTTCAGCAGTTCACAAGTTATCGTGGTCACAAAATTCTGGTACGCATGCACGGACAAACGCACAACTGGATGGACAACCCAAAAACATAACACCTTTGGTGCCTTCAGCTGCGGAGACATAAAAATAAAATGGGGGAGGGAGTGCTCATGACATAAGAAGAGATTGAAGGTGCATGTGGGAGAAAGCATGAGGTGATGATGGACTGCACTCTCTAAAAACGGGAGAGAAGAACACAAAGCAATACTAACAGGGAGTCAGTTCCACAGACTAGAGAATAAAGGGATGAAGCAATGGAGGTGAAAATCCATTTTGGACATGGTAAAGGTAAGTCATTTTGGGTTTCAAGAATGTGTACAGTCTATGGTGGCTCCAGGTGAATGGAGGGAAGAGAGACCACTAGTGTGTCTAGAGCAGGGGTTCCCAACCTGTGGGTCGCGATCCCCTGGGTGGGCTGCGGGGGTCGAGAAGCCTTGGGAGAAGGGAACATTACAAAAACTTTCATTTCGCTGATACCTAGAACACACAACATAATGTTGTGCCGGTGGAGTTGGCTATAGTTTTCTCTCGCTCTTTTTGATGTCTTGCCGATATGAGATGAACATAATCTATTTCCGGGTTTTTGTATTTACAGATTTGAAGCAATGGCTAAAAGGCGCAAATACTCGGAAGACTACCTCAACATTGGCTTCACCACAGTACTCGCCAACAAGGCCGTCGAGAAACCACAATGCGTCTTGTGCCATGTTGTCCTGAGTGTGGAGTCGATGAAACCTTCGAAACTCAAACGTCACCTAGAGTCGAAGCATCCGGAGCACGCAGAGAAGGATTTGGAGTTCTTCAAACGCCATGAGCTTCTTCTCAAACATTAAAAGCTCGATGCTAGTGGGTCTTTTCAGCAACATAGTGCAGCAGCAGTGGAGGCCTCATATGAAGTTGCGTTGGAAATTGCCAAACACAAAAAGCCTCACACCATTGGAGAGACACTTATCAAACCCTGCATGTTGAAGATGGTGAAGCTCGTTCTCAGGGAAGCCAGCGGGAAGAAGATGCAGCAAGTATCTTTGTCGAATAATACTCTTCAGAGGCGTATTTCCCATATGTCTATGGATGTGAAAGAGCAGGTTTTGGATGATTTCAAAGATTCTCCGTTGTTCTCCTTTCAACTCGACGAATCAACGGATGTGAGTTCATGTTCTCAGTTGCTTGTCTTCGTGAGGTACATTCATTCAGACGACATCAAAGAAGAATTCCTCTTCTGTAGTGCACTTGAAACCACTACAAAAGCTGTTGACGTCATGGAAAAGGTCTCTACCTTTTTTCATACCGAGGGTCTGCAATGGGGAAACGTGTGCGGGGTTTGTATGGACGGAGCACCAGCTATGCTAGGATTGAAGTCAGGATTCCAGACAAGAGTGAAGGAGCTGGCTCCCCAAGCTAAGGGCATCCACTGCATGATCCACCGATATGCTCTCGCCAGTAAGACACTTCCTGCCACTCTGCGGGAAGTGCTCGATTCTGTGATCAAAATTGTGAATTACGTGAAGGCTGGGGCACTCAACACTCGTCTATTCAAAGAACTCTGCAAAGACATGGATGCTGACCATGAGGTCATTCTCTTCTACACGGCTGTACGCTGGTTGTCGCGAGGGAACGTTGTGAATCGAGTCTTCGAGCTGAAAGACGAAATCCGGTTCTTTTTGGAAGTGCAAGAAAAGAGAGATCTTCTGGCTCACTTTGATGATGAAACGTGGAATAAACAGGTTGCGTACTTGGCAGACATTGTCGACCAGATGAACAAGCTGAATTTGAAATTTCAGGGAAGGGAAACACATGTTCTCCTATTTCAAGACAATCTACGGGCCTTCATATCCAAACTGCAGAACTGGCGTCGGAAAGTCAATCTTGGGAACATCGCCATGTTTGAAAAACTCTGCGGAGTGATGGATGAGTCAGTCTGAGGGCGAACTAGATCAGTTCCTAAAGGATGAGATTACCGGACACCTTGAGTCCTTAGAAAAGGAATTCCAGTGATACTTCCCTGAGCTCACAGGAGAAGAGGTGGCACTGGTAAGAAACCCTTTCTCTGCTACACTTGACGTATCCAGCCTCCCCGACGAAGTCCAAGATGAATTCTTGGATCTACGGAACGACTCTCCGGCGGTGACCTGTTCCAAGAGAAATCGGTGACTCAATTCTGGTGCACTATGTATGCATCAATCATATTCCAAAGTCAGCATGCTGGCCTTACGTGTTCTTCTTCCATTTGCCTCCACCTACCTCTACAAGGCCGGCCGGATTTTCTACCCTCGTCCACATCAAAACGAAGACCAGGAACAGATTGGATGTCGAGGATGACATGAGATTGGCTCTTACAAACACCCCGCCACGAATTCCAAGATTCGCTGCTCAGATGCAACCCCAACCATCCCACTAGCTAGGTTGGAGAGATGATGATATGTTAGTGATGACGATCATGGATTGTGTGACGATGGATGGCAGTGAGAAAAAATGATGAGCTTGGTTTGACGAACTAACTAAAATTAGCCGAATTTTATAATGTGCAAGGAATATAAAAAATAAAATAACCACATTTAGAGGCCATTTTTCAACGCAAAGCGGGGGTTGGCCTTTTTCGGGCACCGTGGTTGTTGTTGTTTTTTGGTCCCCTTTTTGAAGCAATGTTTTACGGCCGGATGCCCTTCCTGACGCCAACCCTTTTTGCCGCAAGGAATATTGTAGTAAAATTTGTAAAAATTGATGAATTAATGATTGTTTTCTCTTTCTTCCCTTTTCCTTCTTTGGAAAAATTTGTAAAACTGAAAGGGCTGATGGCAGGGGGGTCGCGTGTGTTTCGGGGTTTTGAGAAAGGGGTCGCAAGTACAAAAAGGTTGGGAACCACTGGTCTAGAGAAAACAGAGTCCAATGATGTGCCCATACTGGGCAGGAAACAGACCATAGAAAACGAGCCTCCTGCCAGATGATACCAATAATATAAAAACCGTGCACTTGCCTGCTTCCAAAGGAACAAGATAGAAAGTAGCTGTGCCAGTCCAGAGTGGGAAGCCATACTCTATGGTCATTTGGCCAGTCCATTAGGCCAACTTGGAGGGCATGTTCTATTGTTCTGCCCAGCTTGTAACTGATAGTGAGGCCAAAGAGCTCCAGATATTGCACCCTTTACAGGACTTTATGGGAGAGTGAGTAGACAGAAGCCACTCCTGAGAAAAATATACATGACAGCACACCTGGAGTTTGCAAAAAGGCATGTGAAAGACTCTGAAAACATGAAGAAAAAGAATCTGTGGTCTGATGAGATGAAAATGGAACTCATTGGCATGAATGCAGAGTGATATATCTGGTGGACACCGAGCAAAGTTCATCACCCATCTAACACCAACCCTACCGTGAAGCATGGTGATGGCTGCATCATGCTATGGGGATGCTTTTCAGCGGCAGTGACTGGGAGACTTGTAAGGATAGGGAGGACAATGAATGGAGTCAAATACTGGCAACTCCTTGAGGAGAACCTGCTTCAGAGTGCAAAAGACCTTAGACTGCGGCAAAGATTTATGTTGCAACAGGACAATGACCCCAAGCATACAGCCAAAGCAGCACTGGAATGTTTTCAGGACAAGTCCTTATCCTTGTGTGGCCCAGCCAAATTCCAGACTTGAATCCCATTGAGAATCTGTGGAAAGACTTGAAGATTGTTGTTCAAGTTGTTGAAGTTGGACGTTCCCCATCCAACTTGACAGAGCGTGAGCAAATCTGCAAGGAAGAATGGGAGAAACTCCCAAAATCCAGATGTGCAAAGCTGATACAAACATACCCAAGAAGACTCAAAGCTGTAATCACTGCCAAATGTGGTGCTACGAAGTATTGACTCAGGGGGCTGAATACTTATGTAAATTAGATATTTCTGTATTTCATTTTAAATTATTCTGTAAAAAATTCCAAACAAAAGAAATTCCACTTTGGCATTATGGGGTATTATGTGGTGATCAGTGACAAAAAAAATCTCAATTTAATCCATTTTAAATTCAGGCTGTAACACAACAAAATGTAAAAAACGTCAAGGGGTGTGATTACTTTATGAAGGCACTGGAGTACGAAATTACTCGGAAAATAGTATAAAATGTTTTCCAGGAAAGTGAAGAAGTCATTGATGTCGACCAAGGACAAAGCTAGTCCGAAAATGCTGTCTTGCAGAACAGCAACCTCAAGAGGAAGATAATAAAACAGAATACCACCAAAAGCAACTGGTTGTTTCCACTTACAGAGGAAATAAAAGCTGGATAACCATTCAATGATAGCCACCTGAATAAGATGGGCAGATAGCATGGAAAGTAAGTTTGGATGCCAGACAATATAAAGGCTCGAGAGATATCCAGATAGCCCTAACTTTGAGATTTGGAGCATCCAAGCATTGTGGAGTTAAAATAAGCAATACATCCTTGGTAGAATATCTGGAGCAGAAGCCAAACTAATGATCAGAGATTAGTAAGACGGAGAATAAGCCAACTTTCCTCATGCTGAGAAAGCTAACTAGATTGTTGTTGAATTTTTAAGGATTTGAAACTGGGATACCGACATCATGAGACAAATACTCAGATGGGATCATTAAAAAATAGTGTGAAAAATGTAAGGCCATAACCAAAAAATAAAAATTCGATGAAAAAGGAAATAGATTCAAGAGCACAAGGTTTCAGTGACGGAGTGACTGCCATCAATAATTTTTCATCTTAAGTCTGCTTCTGGATTGACAGAGTGATGCAGGCTTGCAACAGACTCCAAAATAAGGTCACATGTGCAGTGTTATCCTTTTATTTCCTACTCAATTCTGGCGTCAAACAATCAGATGGGAACACAGTCTTTCCAACTAATATTTGGTGCTGTTTATGGCAAAGGCAATCAAGTTTGGCTGTAATAAATAGTGAAAACATTTTAGCAGTGATAACACCCACCAGAGACAAAGTGCACAAAGTGGACTTTTCAACACGATCTATCTCAAAGCGGGATTTAGAAAAGTGCAAGACGGGCTTTTTCCGATTGCTTTTTATGGAATAATTCGCAGCAAGGGCTGGCAAGGTTAATCAAAATAAGCATTATACATACATATATACATAATAATAATAATAATAATAATAATAATAATAATAATAATAATAATAACTAGAAAGCATTTGAAAATGAAAAGCCCGTCAACGTGCATTTGTATTCAGATGTCTTCTTCTTCTTCTTTCGTATGTTCAACATGACGAAAAACAGTAAAAAAATACAAAATGAAAATAGTTTATGCAGCCTTGACCTTTGAGCTTTCTAGGTGAAATTTCTTAAAATTCCAGGTCAATCGGATGGAAATTGATGATTGTATGTGATTCTGACCTTTGACCTTTTGACCAAATTATTAATTTGCCTTCTCCAATCATATTCTCATAATATAGATTTATGAAAATTTGATAACAAAACTCAAATGGTAAATTGAAATTTCAGGTCAATTTGATGAACAATGATGAGTTTAGGTGAGGGTGATCTTTGATCCTTTGACAAAATTATTAATTTATCTTCTCCATATTGTCAATGAAGCTTTGTTGAAAATTTGATGATAATATCTAAAATGGTAAAAAAAAAGTTACGGCCCGCACAGACACACGACATACATGCAGACAGACAGACAGACATACACACAGAAGTGATTGTAAAACCCCGGCTCTGCTACGCGTAGTAGGGGCTAATCATAACCATTTATTTCATGCCGTGAGGAGCATCGGAGCTACTGAGGCAGTTTAATTGGCTAAGGAGTACAATCCTGGATGGGTTGCCACTCCTATGCCGGGCACTCAAATAGCATATTTCTGCGGTTTTGAGATTGGCACATTGAAGTCATTAAAGGTTAAAGGGTTGCCCCCCATAGTTAGTCACACGAGCAACATATATAGGCCCATTTGTAGTATAGTTATGTCTTAGTATGTGTAAGAATAGGCCATTTCCCCTCTTAGTACCTGCGTTGTGTAAAGACAGGAGAATAGCCCCCCAATCATTTTGCTCCAACCTCCATTCTACCTCTATGGGCGCAATCCATCCCGCGTCCCATTTGGCTGTCGCCTAGTCAAGTTAACACGAAGCAGGGCCTAGAAAGGTGAAGGAGGGGAGCGGGGTCGGGGTGAGCGGCGTGGGGGGGCACCAGCCAATTAGAGCAGTTGGTAAGAGCCACCAGCCAGGTCTTACCTGGTAAGAGCCACCAGGTAAGAGCCACCATTGGTAAGAGCCAATCAGGTGGTAAGAGGCACCAGCCAATCAGAGCTCGAGCGGAATGGCGTGAGAGGGCGTGGTGAAGAGAGTCTGGTGAGTTCCAGAAGGTTCGCGGGGCGGGTCTATATAAGCCCATACGAAAAGCCCTCGAAAGGACTTACAAGCAGGACTTGACTTGCACCAGTGGCACAAGAGGACTGTGCCAGAGAATTTGCATCACTCGCCGTTGTTGAACTTTGACCCTCGCAATAGAACATGCGCGCCAGGGGATAGAGGAAGAGGCGTTGGCCGTACATGTACGCGGGCGCAGCCAGATGCGCCGGTAACGCAGATAGCGCATTTCGGCCACACGAGTGAACGCGGCCATAACCGCGAGTGAATAACCGCAAGTCACGCAAAAGATCGCCCTCTACCGTGCGCAGAGATATAACCCGATTGTTCAGGCGACACGCTACGAGCTCCTGCCTTCTCCTGCCTCTATCTCCACGGGACGTGCCGGGGACCGGAGAGAGCTGCACGGAGCCGATCCTGTACGACCACCGCGGAGCTGGTGAACATCATCCTGCCGATCAGCAATCCCCGTGTGAGTGTGTGTGTGAGACGGGCCTGTTTGTCCAGGGGTATTAAGTAAGACTGTATAAGGCTGCTCTGTGTCCCTTTCCTTCTACCAATCCTTGTATCGTGTAAATAAATTCTGTTCTTCCTTCTGATTCGATCGTTCCCGTGATTTCTCCATTGGCTAAGCGTGGTACGAATAGAACCGCTTGAATCGGGTTGCACCATCTATAACGGTGCGGATCACGTGCACGCAACCGCTCGGCGTATCACCAACACACGTGGTTCGTGCCAGGCTTATTTCCTCGCTTCAGGGCAGCGCTAGTACTTAGGTAACAGCGAATTTGGTCCTGAAACCCTATTTAGCGCTGTCTGGAAGGGACATAATAGGTCTCGGGTCGCGCCAGGTCAGTAAAGACAAGGGGATTAATCCCGCCTTGGCAAGGGGAGAAGGCCGGCGGCAGATCCGCAACAATATATTACCCCAGCAAGCTGGTAGTCATTCTGCCAACATCGGATGGATGACAGGCTGAGTTAACCCACCTGGTGTTATTTTAACGGCACGACGGGTGCTCAAACTCAAGACCCTAAGATGTTACTCAACCGTTAAGCCAACACCAGGCATATACAGTACACAGCGCCTATAGAAAGTCTACACCCCCTTTCAAAATGTTCACTTTTTGATGCCTTTTAGCCTGGAATTAAAATGCATTACATCAGACTTTTTTCATCTTTATTTACACATCGTAACCCACAACTTCCAAATAAAAAACAAATTCTACAAATTGCAGAATATCTTGGTTGGATAAGTGTCCATCCCCTGAGGTAATACTTGGTGGAAGCACCTTTGACAACAATTACAGTGGTCAGTCTGTTAGGATATGCCATTCAAGGACATTTATCTTTTTGTTCCTTAGCCAATCCAATGTAGCTTTGGCTGTGTGATTCGGGTCATTGCCATGCTGAAAGGTGAACCTCCGTCCCAATTTCAGCTTTCTTGCAGAGGGCAGCAGGTTTTCCTCTGGGACATTTCTGTATTTTGCCACATTCATTTTCCCTTCTATCCTAACAAGTGCCCCAGTCCCTGCTGATGAGAAACATCCCCATAACATGATGCCGCCACCACCATGCTTCACAGGAGGGAAGGTGGTCTTTGGGTGATGTCATGTGTTGGGTTTGCGTCAAACGTAACATTTTGCATTTAAACAAAAAATTTCCATCTTGGTTTCTTCAGACCACAAAACGTTTTGCCACATGGCTTCAGAATCTCCGGAGTGGTTTTGTGCATACCTCAAACGAGACTCAAGGTGGGCTTTTTGAGTAACGGCTTTCTTCTTGCCACCCTACCATACAGGTCAGATTTGTGGAGTGCTTTGGATATTTGGAGTGCTTTGGCAACCTCAACATTCTCGTCCTCCTCGACCTCAGCGCTGCCTTTGACACCATCGATCACACCATCCTCCTCACCCGACTTGAATCCACCTTTAACGTTACCGGCACTGCCCTCTCTTGGATTAAATCATACCTCTCTGACAGACGCCAGTTCATCTCCATCAATAACTGCAAATACCCCACTGCTCCCCTCCCCCAAGGTGTCCCCCAAGGTTCAGTTCTTGGCCCCCTCCTCTTCATCCTTTACCTGTCCCCCTCGGTCACTTAATCCGCCGTCATGGTCTCCAATTCCACTGCTTCGCCGATGACATCCAGCTTTTCATCTCCACCAAGTCCGTCTCCACCGACACCCACTCTATCCTGACAAACTGCATCACTGAAATAAAATCCTGGCTTCAAATCAACTTCCTCAAGCTTAACTGTGATAAATCTGAAATAATCATCATTGGCCTAAAAACGCTCACAAAATCCACCCATAACTTTGCCCTCAACATCGACGGTATCCCAGTATCCACCTCCCCTCACATCCGGAATCTTGGCGTCATCTTTGACCAAACCCTCTCCTTCGACAAATACACTAAACAGATCACAAAGTCAGCCTTCTTTCACCTGAAAAACATTGCCCATCTCCGCTCATCCCTCTCCTCCACGGCTGCAGAAACCCTCATCCACGCCTTCATCACCTCCCGTCTGGACTACTGCAATAGCCTCCTCTATGGTTCACCCTCAAAAATCACCAATAAACTCAAATACATTCAGAACTCCGCTGCCCGTCTACTCACCCATTCCCGGACCCATGACCACATCACCCCCGTCCTTTACAAGCTTCACTGGCTCCCCATCCCCCAGAGAATCCAGTACAAAATCCTCCTCTTGACATACAAAGCCCTCCATAACCTGGCCCCATCCTACCTGGCTGACCTCCTCTCCAGACACACTCCCACCCGCAACCTCCGCTCTGCTGGTACCAACCTCCTGACCCCCTCCATCCGGACCAAATTCAGATCCTGGGGGGACAGGGCCTTCTCCATCGCTGCTCCCACCCTCTGGAACTCACTACCTCACACCATCAGAGACTCCTCCTCACTCACCACATTCAAAACATCACGAAAGACCCACCTGTTCAACACTGCATTCAACATTCAACCCACAGCATTTAACCCCTGACTATCTCTTCTCCTTCTCCCTCCTTTTGCTTTAAATATTTCCCTATTGATTCTTGTCTTTTTGCAATTGTTGTTTTCATGTATTGTTATGAATTATGTTTTCCACTCTGTCAAAGCGCCTTTGGGCTTCTTGAAAAGCGCTATACAAAATAAATGAATTATTATTATTATTATTATATTGTGGTCACATGCACACAGTGACCAGTCTTTACCATAAAGGCCTGTAGCTCTTTCGAAGTCGCCATTGGCCTCTTGGTGGTCTCTCTGATCAGTCTCCTCCTTGCTTGGTCATCCAGTTTGGAGGTACGGCCCAATTTAGGCAGGGTCTTGGTGGTACCATACGCCTTCCACTTCTTAATTATTGTCTTGACTGTGCTCCAATAAATATTCAAGGCTTTTGAAATATTTTTATACCCATCCCATGATCTGTGCCTTTCCACAACTATATCTCGGAGGTCTTTTGAAAGCTCCATGGTGCTCATGGTTGAGTCTTTGCTGTGGATTTCACTACCCAGCAGAGGAAACCTACAGGAACAGCTGATTTTATTCTGAAATAATCAGAATAACTACAATTTAACACAGGTGGAAGCCAATTAACTTTGTGTGTGATTTTGAAGGTGACTGGTTACACCTGAGCTAATTTACAATTGCTATTACGAGGGGGGTGGACACTTATCCAATGAAGATATTCTAGTTTTGTATTTTTAATTAATTTTCTGAAATTTGGAGAATTTATTTTACACTTGGAAGTTGTGGGTTACAATGTGCTAGCGAAGGTGGAAAAAGTCTGACTTAATGTAATTTCATTCCAGGCTATAAGGCAACAAAAGGTGAAAATTTTGAAAGGTGGTTTGAACTTTCTATACAACAACAACAACAACATGCATTTTAAGGCCATGTTCCCTGCTAGAGCGGGGGTTAGCCTTGCGGTCCCCATGACAATCTTCTCCATTTTGCCCTATTTTCTGCATCTCTCCTTGTTAACCCCCTTGCCCGCATTTCTTCTTCCACCATCTTTAGCCAAGTCTTTCTCGGTCTTCCCCGTCCTCTACTTCCTTCTACATTAACTTCCATCACTCTTCTCAACCAGTCACTTTCATCCTTCCTCAATACATGACCAAACCATCTCAACCTGTTCCTCTTCACAGCATCAATCACAGGCAATATTCCCATCATCTTTCGCAATTCATCATTTGTCTTCCTCTCTCTCAACAATACTCCGCACATCCATCGAACCATTCGCATTTCCACCCCTTCCAGCCTTCGTTGCTGCTCTACATTCATTACCCATGTCTCGCTCCCATAAATCATAACACTTCTCACACATGCAGCATACACCTTTCCCTTCAGCTTCAGCGACACTCTCCTCCTCATCAGCACGCCACTCAGTTCCCGAAACTTTTTCCATGCACATCTCACTCGAGCAACCGTTGCCGAGTCTGATCCACCTTCTCCATTCAGCATGTCTCCGAGGTAGCAAAATGTTTTCACACCTTCCAGCTTCACGCCGTCTCCAAGATCCAACTCAACATTTCCTCCATCTGCAGCTCCCTCTGTGCACACCTTACATTTGAATGTAGCTGCCACACTGGTTAATGACCCTCTCAGACCACTACATTTTTGATGAACCCACTCAGCACACATTGTACATTGAATGGAGTTCACTCCGACACCCTTCCTGCACACAGCACACGGCCACTTCCCAGTTCTTTCCACCTCACCACATGCTTTACCACTTGCCATCACCTTAGTCTTCCGATATTCACCTTCAGACCTTTTGTCTCCATACATTCCTTCCACTTGTTCATCTTTTCCTTCAGTCCATCCATACTTTCCGCAATCACCACCAGATCATCTGCATACAACAACTCCCACGGTAAACCCTCCTTTACGTTCTGAGCCAGCACCTCCATCACAGCTACAAATAGTAGTGGACTTAGTACCGACCCCTGATGCACTCCCACCTTCACCTCAAACTCACCACTGTTCCCGTCCTTCGTCCTTACAGCTGTGCGCGCTCTTTTGTACATTGCCATCACTACTCTGATCAACCATTCCTCCACTCCTAACTTCCTCAATGCCCATGTCAATACTTTGCGTGGAACCCTATCGAATGCTTTCTAAAGATCAACAAACCCAAAAAACAACTTCTTCCTCTTATCCATGTACTTCTCCTGCAACTGCCTCACAATGAAAATCGCATCTGTTGTTCCTCTTCCTGGCATAAATCCAAACTGCATTTCGTCGATCTTCACTTTCTTCCTTATCCTCCTCTCCAACACCCTTTCCAATACCTTCATTCCATGCTCCAATAACTTTATCGCTCGGTACGAGCCACACTCCAGAGGGTCACCTTTCCCCTTGTATAGAGGGATGAGGGTACTCAGTTCCCAATCCACTGGAATGCGGCCTTCTTTCACCACCAGATTACAGATCTCTGTCATTCTCTTCACACCCCAACTTCCTGCTGCCTTCAACATATCTCCCACAACTCCCGTCGGCCCTCCCGCTTTTCCACTCTTCATTGCTTTTATCGCTTCCTCAACTTCCTTCTCAGTTATCTTCTCTGCCGGTCCTAAAACTGGGTTACTCTATATGTTGCCATCCCATTCATTCTCTGTATTCAACAGCATTTCTATATCCTTTCCATTTTCCTTTAATTCCATCTGGGTCGACAACCATTTGTCCCACTTCATCCTTCAAGCAACTCACCCCCATCACATCACACCTCTCTTTCGCTATGTGCTTTGCAATCCTGAATACTGCTTTCTGACCCTCTTCCGAATCCAAGCGTTCTCCGAACATTTTCCTACATGCCTCCTGCGCCTTTGCTACCTCTTTCTTTGCAGCCTTCCTGGCTGACTTCTAACTTTCATGCTCTGCTGTTTCTGCTCCCGTACCCTTCGCCTTCTGCCACTGCTTGAACTTCTTCCTCTTCTCGTCAATCTTCTTTCCAACTTAAACATCCCACCAACATATTTCCGAGTGCCTCGGTGGTCCTTTTGTCCTTCCACATACCTCACCAATGGCTCCCAACAGATTAGCTTTCATTGACATCCAACCACTTTCAAGCTCAACCACATCATCCTCTACCCTACTCAGCCTCTCTTTTAATGCCTCCCTTACTGTCACCTCTTTCAACCTCCACACCTTCATTCTCGGTTGGTACTTCACCCGCCAAGCTCTCCTCGCACCTTTCACCCTTATGTCGCAGACAACCACGTGGTGCTGTGAAACAGCCTCCTCCCCCGGGATCACCTTTGTGTCCCGGAGGTGCCCCCTATCTCGCCTACGCACCATCAGGTAGTCAACGGTTGTCGTCGACCCACCTGACGTGTATGTAACAAGCTTATTATCCTCTTTCTGGAACTGAGTATTACAAATCAACAAATCAGCTCCATCAGCAAACTCCAAAATCCTTTCACCTTCTCCATTTCTCACACCATATCCATAACCCCCATGAACTCCCTCAAAACCATCCATACTCCTTCCCACATGTCCATTCAGGTCTCCTCCCACCACAACAACTTCCTCATCTTTCACGTTTTCCATCAGCTTCTCTATCGCACACCAGAACTTGTCCTTCTCTTCATCGCTTCGACCAACCTGCGGAGCATATCCCGAGATGACATTCACCAAGAGCTTTCCAATCATCATTTTCACCATCATCAACCTATCACTCACTCTAGTCACACTCACCACACTGTCTACAAACTCCTCAGAAAACAGGACACCAACACCATTCACGCCCTCCGGGCACCCTTGCCACACAAACTTGTATTTCTGTCCCTGCCTACCCTCCACCATTCTCACACCACTTCCCTTCCATCTCGTCTCTTGCACACAACATATGTCCACTCTTCTTCTGACCAATACTTCCACCACTTATCCTGATCTCCCTGTCATTGTCCCTACATTCCATGTCCCAAACCTCAGAAACCGATCTCCACTTCGGGCTGCACCCTGCCCATATGTACTTGTAATTGTCATGGTTCTCTTTTTTGAGGCAATGTTTTTATGGCCGGATGCCCTTCCTGACGCCAACCCTCTTAGTCGTCTCTTACGACACGCAGGGATACAGTGTACCTATTCTGACCAGGGTACACACTGGGAAACGTTTAAAACATGGAAATTCTGGGGGTGGGGGGGGGGGCGGCGTCAGCATCACGGCTGCGGTTTTAACATATTCCAACAATATCCAAACAGAACCATGAAAACCATGAAAAACAATCCGGGAAAAGTCTCCAAGCGAGAACGTGGATTTGAGAAAGGAGCAGAGGCGGAAGAAAAACGAGATACAGGGGGCGGGGCACAAGTCGAGACGAGGAGGAGAGCGAACAAGCACGTGTCTGGGAGGAGAGAAAGAATCAATATAGAATTCTTTGTCTAGGGAGGTGAGGTGAGGGGGAGAAAATAAAATAAAAGAAACAAGTAATACAGCGAAGGAAAGAACTTAAATTGACAAAACACCGACGGGGGGAGGGAAGCTTCAAGTTACCAGGCCGCGCACGAGGTACGACCCAGAAAACGATTAATTACACACAAGTTTGTACGAATTACAAACCAATACTAACTAGAAACACACAATAACATGTACACAGTAAAATAACCAGTGGAAATTTGACAAAGACAAGAATGGGAAAACACTGAAACTTTGATGCCGTGGAGAGATCGAAGTACGCTTCACTCGCCCGAGGAACCGGAAGCGGCCAGGCTGCCGTGGAGTGGACAGCAAGTGGATTTCACTGCCGTCTTCTGAATGGAGAGACTCATTCACACCGACGTCATCAGAACGAGGTGATTCGTTCTCCTTTGGTTCCACAGTATGTTGATCGTGGCTACAACCCTTCCCCTCCTTGTCACGTCTCCAGCACTTATACTTCAGACGCTTCCAAAGAGTGGCTTTCTTTGGTGGAGTGGACAGCGTGTGGATTTCACTGCCGTCTTCTGAAGAGAGAGACTCATTCAAACGGACGTAATCAAAACCAGGTGATTCGTTCTCCTTTGGTTCCCTCCGGCAGGTTGAACAGTTTATGTTTTCTATCCACTGGTGTTGGGCTAGCGGCTAGGGTGCCGGCTTAGGATCCTAGGATCCTGGGTTCGAATCCCGGTCGATCGCTGAATTAACGCCAGGGGGGTTGACTCAGCCTGTCATCCTTCCGAGGTCGGCTAATTGAGTACCAGTTCACTGGTAATTCCCTGTTTGTCGTTAAAGGCGGCAAAAAGGGTTGGCGTCAGGAAGGGCATCCGGCCGTAAAACATTGCTTCAAAAAGGGGACCTAAAAAACAACAACAACCACGGTTCCCGAAAAAGGCCAACCCCCGCTTTGCAGGGAAAAATGGCCTCTAAAGGTGGTTATTTTATTTTTATACACTGATAGGATAGACATGATAGGATGTGGACAGTACCCAAAATGTAATCTCCCAGCCAGGCTGATGCCATTATCTGATAAAGCCAATTGCTCCAATCCCCCAATTTCTGATTCCTCTTCTTCAGTATTATTATTATTATTACTATTATTATTAGTACTAGTAGTAGTAGTAGTAGTAGTGGTAGTAGTAGTAGTAGTTGTTGTGGTAGTATTTTTATCATCGTTATTGATTGCAGTTCTAGTTAGCCACCAGGGATACATTTTTCAGTGCTGCTAGTTGACGTCTCAATCTTAAGCATTTGGTTGTCTGTTGGCATTGGAACACTTTTGAGGTCTATCTGTTCATTCCACCGCCTCCATCTTGTCCACTTGTTATGGTTTTGTGTGCTTTGAAGTCTGGTATTATAGACGTACTCAACCCTGCCAAAACAATCCCTCATCCAATTTCCTGAACAATTCCCACCTTTGCTTCCCTCCACCACATCTTTTGTACTCAACAACCTAGATTTATTCATATATTTGTAAGGTCAAATCGACAAACAAAACTTATTTAACCTTTCCCTCACTTATTTTTCCTTCACACCCCCAATAATTTTCTTGTAAACAGGCAGATATAATCACTTTATTCCACTACTCATCTTCACCAAGCTTGCACATCTTCGACTCCAAGAAAAGATAAAACAAGAAATCAAGGACAGGGCACTTGCTTATTTATGGCTTCATTATGAGAGATAATAATCCCAATTCAAAATAATTTCATATGTGTGAATAACTCAGCAGTAAATGAACTTTCTAAATCATATAATTGAACTGTTTTGGTGAGCGATTGCATTAGATTTCAGGATCCTGTATTTTTTGGAAGAAATTGTCATAAATACATGGAACATGACTTGCTTACCATGCTTGGGAAATATGATGATATATTCGGCATTGCACTGTGGGCAGGCCACAGCTGAGGTACTGTTGCCTTTCTGCTTTTCATCAACCCAGCGCTGCAAGCAAGCTTGGTGTACCCATTTAGTTGAACCACGGCACAGGCAAGGCTTCACCCAATCTGCAGCACGGTCATCTTCCTCCGTGGCAAAGCACACCCAACATGTCCTGCATGGTAGACCAGACACGCCAGTTGGAAATGACAAAAAAATATCCAAAAACCAAAAACAATTTCCAAATTATTATGTACATCTATAGCCTATTACTCGTATAAAAGGAGCCATGTATGTGTCTGTCGTGCTATAACTTGAGCACGGCTTATCGGATTTCAATGAAACCAAAGACGATGCATTCAGGGAGCTCTCAAGAAGCGTTGTGATGCAAAAAAGCAAGGAAAGAAGGTTAGTGCATGGGTACATGGGCATACACAGCGAAACTGTAAACGCCAATCCCTGCACATAGGGAAGGGTGTCAATATTTTGGCCACGACTGTATGTATCCCTTGAGACCGTTTGAACAAAATAAAAAAGAGAGGGGGAGAGTGATAATTTGTTTTTGTTTTTTATCTTCCTCTTAGTGTGTTGTTGTATATTATTCACAATTCAGCATCTAAAAAGGGTGTGATGAATATCCCATTGACACTCTCACCCCAACCACTCTGCCTGAGTATACAACCATGCTGGTATTTATACACTGCCTAATTTTATTTTTTCCATTAACAACAGCTGTTGCTTTGAATAACTGTCAACAACAATTACACAACGATTGGTATTCCCCTCAGTGAAGTGTGGTCTTATATTCTAGTGTAATAAAAAAAAAAACCCAAACAAAGAAAAAAAAATCAAACAAGGAAATTAACAAAGAAATCGTGGTGGCCTAATGGTAAGGACACTGGAAAGACGTCCTAGAGGTTGTGGATTTCGATTTAGCTAAAGGCCGCAAGTATTAAGGATTCTCTGGGAACAGAATCGTGCTACATATCGTTTTTGGCCCCATCTGTCAATGGTGAAGAATCACTTTAAGAATTTAAAAAATTCTCGCATCTGGGTCCGGATTCACCAAAATCGAATCAATTTATCCTCGTCACACGCCCCACCTGTCCACCAGGTTTCATCCGAATCCGTCGATAACTTTTTCAGATATCTTTATGGGCTTCTGAGAACAGAGATATGCTACTATTCTCAAAATAATTACTATGGTACTTTTGGAATGTCAGTAAAACCCAGCAGGCTCATAAATGACCTTCAAGGAGGGATCGTCTGCCCACCAGCCAGTCGACATCCTGTAGTTGACGCTACAATGCTTTCAGGGTAATTTGGGATGAGCACTAAAATGAAAATGCAATACAACCCCAACCATACAGGGATAGAATAATTGCCACCCAAACTGAGGGTGCTGTCAAGTGATGACCCACTTGACCAGGATGATCCACTTTTAAAATTTTTTGGAAATAGGTGGATTAGACCTCCAATATGGTCCAGATCGTAAGTTCCTCAATAATTCGAATCAAAATAACAAGCTTAGTACTCAAAGTCAAGCCAATAAATTGTTGTTTAACCTTTTGATTCCAATATCGCTCGAGTAAAATTGTGTGTTGTGGGATGGTTTAAACTTAAGAAAGGCAATCATGAATTTTCTTTTTCACCAGGCTTTGTGAAAATCCAACCTTCAGTTTAGAAATGTAAGCTAGAAACACAGATGATGGACAGACGGAAGAATAACAAATCAAGGTATGAGCTCGTTGAGAAGACGATGTCCACATGTCCCAAATGTGATAAAATACATAACCAATCGATAATCCCAGGATGTCGGCAACGAAAGCAGTTAACAACCTCAAGTCTGAGCAAACAATGGCTCCGTGCCAACAAGCCACAAGCACCAGCTCAAACATGGCTGATATTGAGCTGAAAGAATCCCATTAGCAGGAAAATGACTTGGAGCTCATAATTGCCATTATTTATTGCCTCTGATGCAAAAACATAATTTTAAAAGCAGCAATCAACCACTCTTCCAAATCTCTAGATGAGTATTTGTATCACCAAATCGATTTTAAAAGTTCTTATGCGGATAAAATTAAATTTGTGACACCTATGAAATAAGATCCTGAAAAAATAGCAAGATAAACCAAACTGCAAATCAATCTTCTTTTCCACCAGAAATATCAAATTCCCTTTTTTGTCAAAGTCCAGTGTGTATTTCTAAAGCCAATAACATAAACATAATGAAGCAGTAAGATGCATCACAAAGATATGTGATCGATGCACAATAGTGCTCCTTTTGCAACAAGCAACCTCACTCCGCCCCAAAAAACACAGCATAACTTCAGATAACCGAGGAAATGAAGCGCTTATCAACCATGCAAAATCGAGCGCCTGTGATGATTTCTTTGGGAGACATTAAACCTTCATATTGCAACATTTCAGAGATGATTTATGAGCCAAAACAAACTTTCAATTTCAACATTCCTGATATGGCTTTTATGAAAGATAGCACAATGTTGTGCTGGAAAATTTTCATTACTAGATTTGCAATTTGAACTCAAGTTTGATTGTGTGAAATAAGTGACAGAATTAATTAGGTTGACGATAATAAAATTATAAAGAAGTAAGCTTGTGTCATTTTTCCATATGACTAAGGGTGGCTTAGCCATCTGAATTGTCACACGTGAGCCCTCACTCTGTCACATATACAGTCGTGCCCCTCGGCAGCAAGGTCAATTCCAAATCCTCCAGGCAACGTCTTTTTCAGCCTTGACCCTTCATTCAGCCAGAATTGGCACAACATGACCCAACTGTACCTCAGTGTGTCAGGGACAGTTGAAGGTTTGCTCTAGACACACAATAAGGCTTGGGTATGGCTGGGTCACGTGGAAAAGCAGAATTACATGATCTGTTGAATAGTAGTTTGCCTAAGCCAACAACCACAATTTTCATTACGACCCCTATTTAAATGGGGAAAACAAGATAAATTAATCAAAATTTCCCTCTCTCACCCATAGTCATAGATTGGAGCCCTGGTGTTGGGCTAGTGGCTAGGGTGCCGGCTTAGGATCCTAGGATCCTGGGTTAGAATCCCGGTCGATCGCTGAATTAACGCCAGGGGGGTTGACTCAGCCTGTCATCCTTCCGAGGTCGGCTAATTGAGTACCAGTTCACTGGTAATTCCCTGTTTGTCGTTAAAGGTGGCAAAAAGGGTTGGCGTCAGGAAGGGCATCCGGCCGTAAAACATTGCTTCAAAAAGGGGACCAAAAAACAACAACAACCACGGTTCCCGAAAAAGGCCAACCCCTGCTTTGTGGGGAAAAATGGCCTCTAAAGGTGGTTATTTTTATTATTTTTACCCATAGTCATAGATGCCACCTGGCAGGGAGGAGATCTACTGGCACAGATTGACAAGCTTTTCATTTCATACTGGAACTATTCTAACTCTGATATATTCTACCCCTATTAATTGGTTTCCGAATCGCTCTCCACATGTCTCAGCCCTGCTTCGGCGAGAGGCCCAGACAGCATCAGTGCCCATGTCTAAAATCCTGCTCTCGATGCTGCTTTTGCTTCTCTTCGATCTGCATGACTATTTGGCCTGTCCTTATTTGGCCTGTCCTTCTTTGGCTGCTTCGTGTCTGCCTGTAAGTCAGCAAAAACCACTCCTGTCCACAAGACAGGTACTAAAACATATCCTGTCAAATACTTTACTTCCAATTATAAGCAAAGTAATGGAATCAATCATTGCTGCTGCTGTCTTTCCTGTTTTCATACAGTGTGATTGGAGTTCATCATGGTCACTCAACTCTGGACATGCAACTGCTCCTCCAGGATTTGCAGAGCCATGGAAGACCAAATTTCCAGGAGTTTTCCAAAATAAAAAGTTGTTTTCCAGGACCTTTAATACAAATATTTTATGCAACATCTGACATTGGAATAAACCACAAGAATAAGAATGAAACCTCATCTGATTAATTGCTGCTATTCCATTGAATGCGATAAACCATTTCCGTGTGGATTTTATGGTAAATACCTGGGGGAGGTTATAATTGCTAATGTTCTCTTAAAGAGTCTGAGCCTGGTGTTGGCTTAGCGGTTAGGGTGCCGGCTTGGGATCCTCGGGTCTTGGGTTAGAATCCCGGTCGATCACTGAATTAATGAGGGGGGTTGACTCAGCCTGTCATCTTTCCGAGGTCGGCAAATTGAGTACCAGTTCACTGGTAATTCCCTGTGTGTCGCAAGAGGCAACCAACAGGGTTGGCGGCAGGAAGAGCATCCGGCCGTAAAACACTGCTTCAAAAAGGGGACCACGGTGCCCAAGAAAAAAGCCAACCCCCGCTCTGTTGGGGAAAATGGCCTCTAAAGGTGGTTCTTTCTTCTTGTTGTTCTCTTAAAGAGTCTGGCAGAAGTAACAATTCTGACTGGGGACCTGGCAGATTATTATATTTGCACAATTTTCCTGATTTTCCAGGAGTTTCAAGGACTTGGACAAGTCTTTTAGGACTTTACAGTACTAGAAAATGCTTTTCTATTTTTCCAGGAATTTCAAGGAGTTTCAAAGATTGTGCGAACCCTGTCCTCTCTCAATGGACAGGACCATCTCCCTTGACATATCTCGGGCATTAAAAAAATTGCAAAAACCACTCCGCTTGCCAAGATGTGGAATGCCTATGGCATACAAGGCTACCTACCGTCATTCCAGGAATTGTGACTCACTCCACTCACGAGCAGTAAATGCGTTGCTTTCAATGGAACCCTCTCCTCCCCTGTTGCAGTGGAAGCAGTCGCAGTGGTTGCTTCACAGTGGTTGCTTCCACATTATTTATAAACCATCATTCCAGAAAGTGTGTTGGGCACAATCTTTTTCCTCATCTAAATTCAACATAAACTACCTCTGTGATGTCATGAAAAACCCTCTTCCTTTTTGCAGACAACTCTGCATTATCATACAGTCGACCATTCCACTGATAGGCAGGCAGTAGCTGCATCACTATCTGCTGAAATGAAATTTTTTAGATGATGGTCTGATAAATAGAACATGTCATTAAATTCTGAAACCTCTCACAGTCTCGCCTGTCACTCCAGAAGGATCATCAAACGAACCCAACTATATATTTCCACGTTCAATCAGCAACTGGAAGGGGTTCAGTATCTTGATCTCATATTCCAAATGGGCATGCTCCATTGTGCCAGGTCTTTCCAAAAGGAACAATGACTGCACTGTGGCCACAACCTGCGACACAAAATATATATTTTTCGCCTCCTCTGTCCATTCAACTCCCTCAATCTTACTGTTGAAGGTATTATGCAATTATGAATCTCCGAGGGTCTTCACAGTTTAGTTCATAATCAATTACAAGTCTGACAGACAGCAGAGTCTGGTTTCAGATAACTAATACACCAACTTCGTACAGGAGCAGCAGGAAGGGTCATGCTATTATCCTCTCTGGGGTATATAGATTACAGTAGATCTAGGCCTGGGCTGCAAGAACGTCGGGGGTTACCAAGTGGTCAGTCACCAAGATTCTGGTAGAGTGTTCGCCAAGGGGCTTAAGCATTCTTGAGCAAGCATTTCATTCAAAACCATTGATAAGGAACGGTTGGCTGGCTTGGCAAAAACTAGTTAGCTGCTTAGTACCTGAATACACCCCGGCCCGGGTATCTTGCCTTTCAGTTTAGTGCTATTTCAGGTAACGAAAAAAACCCCCATTACCTCATGGCCCAGCTTAACTTCTCTAATCTGTCGCATTAACCTTGTGCCTGTCTGTCTGTGTTCCCATGTGAATGAGTAACATTAGATAGAGCTGTGTCTGCCCCATGTTCTCATGTGAATGAACAACATTAGATAGAGCCATCTGTCATGTGTTCCCATGTGAATGAATGAGATTATATAGAGACATGTTTGTCCTGTGTTCCCATGTGAATGAATAACATTCGATGGAGCCATGTCTGTCCTATACAAGGGGAAAGGTGACCCTCTGGAGTGTGGCTCGTACCGAGCGATAAAGTTATTGGAGCATGGAATGAAGGTATTGGAAAGGGTGTTGGAGAGGAGGATAAGGAAGAAGGCGAAGATCGACGAAATGCAGTTTGGATTTATGCCAGGAAGAGGAACGACAGACGCACTCTTTATTGTAAGGCAGTTGCAGGAGAAGTACATGGAGAAGAGGAAGAAGTTGTTTCTTGGGTTTGTTGATCTGGAGAAAGCATTCGATAGGGTTCCAAGCGAGGTATTGACATGGGCATTGAGGAAGTTAGGAGTGGAGGAATGGTTGATCATAGTAGTGATGGCAATGTACAAAAGAGCGCGCACAGTTGTGAGGACGAAGGACGGGAACAGTGGTGAGTTTGAGGTGAAGGTGGGAGTGCATCAGGGGTCGGTACTAAGTCCACTACTATTTGTAGCTGTGATGGAGGTGCTGGCTCAGAACGTAAAGGAGGGTTTACCGTGGGAGTTGTTGTATGCAGATGATCTGGTGTTGATTGCAGAAAGTATGGATGGACTGAAGGAAAAGATGAACAAGTGGAAGGAATGTATGGAGAGAAAAGGTCTGAAGGTGAATATAGGAAAGACGAAGGTGATGGCAAGTGGTGAAGCATGTGGTGAGGTGGAAAGAACTGGGAAGTGGCCATGTGCTGTGTGCAGGAAGGGTGTCGGAGTGAACTCCATTCAATGTACAAAGTGTGCTGAGTGGGTTCATCAAAAATGTAGTGGTCTGAGAGGGTCATTAACCAGTGTGGCAGCTACATTCAAATGTAAGGTGTGCACAGAGGGAGCTGCAGATGGAGGAAATGTTGAGTTGGATCTTGGAGACGTGTGAAAACATTTTGCTACCTCGGAGACATGCTGAATGGAGAAGGTGGATCAGACTCGGCAACGGTTGCAAGAGTGAGATGTGCATGGAAGAAGTTTCGGGAACTGAGTGGCGTGCTGATGAGGAGGGGAGTGTCGTTGAAGCTGAAGGGAACGGTGTATGCTGCATGTGTGAGAAGTGTTATGATTTATGGGATCGAGACATGGGTAATGAACGTAGAGCAGCAACGAATGCTGGAAAGTGTGGAAATGCAAATGGTTCGGTGGATGTGCGGAGTATCGTTGAGAGAGAGGAAGACAACTGATGAATTGCGAAAGATGATGGGAATAGAGCCTGTGATTGATGCTGTGAAGAGGAACAGGTTGAGATGGTTTGGTCATGTGTTGAGGAAGGATGAAAGTGACTGGTTGAGAAGAGTGATGGAAATAAATGTAGAAGGAAGTAGAGGACGGGGAAGACCGAGAAAGACTTGGCTAAAGATGGTGGAAGAAGAAATGCGGGCAAGGGGGTTAACAAGGAGAGATGCAGAAAATAGGGCAAAATGGAGAAGATTGTCATGGGGACCGCAAGGCTAACCCCCGATCTAGCAGGGAAAATGGCCTTAAAATGCATGTTGTTGTTGTTGTTGTTGTTGTTGGAGCCATGTCTGTCCTGTGTTCCCATGTCAATGAATAAGATTAGATAGAGACATGTTTGTCCTGTGTTCCCATGTGAACGAATAAGATTCAATTGAGCCATGTCTGTCCTGTGTTTCCATTTGAATGAATGAGATTAGATAGGGCCGTGTCGTGTCTGTACTGTGTTCCCATGTGAATGAATAAGATTAGATAGAGCTGTGTCTGTCCTGTGTTCCCATGTGAATGAATAAGATTAGATAGAGCAGTGTCTGTCCTGTGTTCCCATGTGAATGAATAAGATTAGATAGCGCAGTGTCTGTCCTGTGTTCCCATGTGAATGAATAAGATTAGATAGACATGTTTGTCCTGTGTTCCCACGTGAATGAATAAGATTAGATAGAGCTGTGTCTGTCCTGTGTTCCCACGTGAATGAATAAGATTAGATAGAGCTGTGTCTGTCCTGTGTTCCCATGTGAATGAATAAGATTAGATAGAGCTGTGTCTGTCCTGTGTTCCCATGTGAATGAACAAGATTAGATAGAGCCATGTCTGTCCTGTGTTCCCATGTGAATGAATAAGATTAGATAGACATGTT
The DNA here is from genome assembly GCF_964187855.1 of Myxine glutinosa. Taxonomy (NCBI): domain Eukaryota; kingdom Metazoa; phylum Chordata; class Myxini; order Myxiniformes; family Myxinidae; genus Myxine; species Myxine glutinosa. The sequence continues at coordinate 137,716,243 of NC_136263.1, forward strand.
TGTCCTGTGTTCCCATTTGAATGAATAAGATTAGATCGGGCCATGTCTGTCCTGTGTTCCCATGTGAATGAATAAGATTAGATAGACATGTTTGTCCTGTGTTCCCATTTGAATGAATAAGATTAGATCGGGCCATGTCTGTCCTGTGTTCCCATGTGAATGAATAAGATTAGATAGACATGTTTGTCCTGTGTTCCCATTTGAATGAATAAGATTAGATAGGGCCATGTCTGTCCTGTGTTCCCATGTGAATGAATAAGATTCGATGGAGCCATGTCTGTCCTGTGTTTCCATTTGAATGAATAAGATTAGATAGGGCCATGTGTGTCCCATGTTCCCATGTGAACAAATAAGATTCAATCGGGCCATGTCTGTCCTGTGTTCCCATGTGAATGAATAAGATTAGATAGACATGTTTGTCCTGTGTTCCCATTTGAATGAATAAGATTAGATCGGGCCATGTCTGTCCTGTGTTCCCATGTGAATGAATAAGATTAGATAGACATGTTTGTCCTGTGTTCCCATTTGAATGAATAAGATTAGATCGGGCCATGTCTGTCCTGTGTTCCCATGTGAATGAATAAGATTCGATGGAGCCATGTCTGTCCTGTGTTTCCATTTGAATGAATAAGATTAGATAGGGCCGTGTGTGTCCCATGTTCCCATGTGAACAAATAAGATTCAATCAGGCCATGTCTGTCCTGTGTTCCCATGTGAATGAATAAGATTAGATAGACATGTTTGTCCTGTGTTCCCACGTGAATGAATAAGATTAGATAGAGCTGTGTCTGTCCTGTGTTCCCATGTGAATGAATAAGATTAGATAGAGCTGTGTCTGTCCTGTGTTCCCATGTGAATGAATAAGATTAGATAGAGCTGTGTCTGTCCTGTGTTCCCATGTGAATGAATAAGATTATATAGAGACATGTTTGTCCTGTGTTCCCATTTGAATGAACAAGATTAGATAGAGCCATGTCTGTCCTGTGTTCCCATGTGAATGAATAAGATTAGATAGACATGTTTGTCCTGTGTTCCCATTTGAATGAATAAGATTAGATCGGGCCATGTCTGTCCTGTGTTCCCATGTGAATGAATAAGATTAGATAGACATGTTTGTCCTGTGTTCCCATTTGAATGAATAAGATTAGATCGGGCCATGTCTGTCCTGTGTTCCCATGTGAATGGATAAGATTAGATAGACATGTTTGTCCTGTGTTCCCATTTGAATGAATAAGATTAGATAGGGCCATGTCTGTCCTGTGTTCCCATGTGAATGAATAAGATTCGATGGAGCCATGTCTGTCCTGTGTTTCCATTTGAATGAATAAGATTAGATAGGGCCGTGTGTGTCCCATGTTCCCATGTGAACAAATAAGATTCAATCGGGCCATGTCTGTCCTGTGTTCCCATGTGAATGAATAAGATTAGATAGACATGTTTGTCCTGTGTTCCCATTTGAATGAATAAGATTAGATAGGGCCATGTCTGTCCTGTGTTCCCATGTGAATGAATAAGATTCGATGGAGCCATGTCTGTCCTGTGTTTCCATTTGAATGAATAAGATTAGATAGGGCCGTGTCGTGTCTGTACTGTGTCTCCAGGTGCATGAACAACATTAGATAGATCCGTGTCTGTCCCATGTTCTCATGTGAATGAACAACATTAGATAGAGCCGTGTCTGTCCCATGTTCCATGTGAATGAATAAGATTAGACAGGGCCGTGTCCCCATTTGAAGATGAATAAGATTAAATAGATAAGATTTATTGTGATTCAAAACAGGGAATGTATTTTATATCTGTTACCCCAGTTTTGTTGTCTGTCTCTGTCTGTCTCTGTCTGTCTCTGTCCATCTGTCTCTCTCTGTCTCTGTCTCTGTCTCTCTCTGTCTCTCTCTCTGTCTCTGTCTCTGTCTCTCTCTCTCTCTGTCTCTCTCTCTCTCTCTCTCCTCCTCCTCCTCTCTCTCTGTGTCTCTCTCTCTGTCTCTCTCTCTCTCGTTCATAAAAACCAGTACATGTTCATTCGAGGTACGGGACTTTGCCATTAAGCGCGACAGAATTGGCTTTAAAAATCCAGAAATTGGCTGATTGGGAAATGCACATTTAATGCGCATATATGGGGCATTTCAAAAATAATGCAGTGCTATTTTTTTTAGGGAGGCGCGTATGGGCTTAATTAAACCTCACTAATAATTTAACACTTGACCCAAACAAAGTCAATGGAAACCTTAACGCAACAAGCGCAGACAGTGCATAATCAGCAGAGGCCTAATGTGTTAGGCCCACCAGAAAACCAAGATGGTGGCAATACAATTTGTCTTGGTACGATGGTGGGTGGAGTCAAGCGACAGATGTGGGTGTGGTCTGGCAACTGTTTGTCCAATGGATGCACATTTCAAAAATCGACACCGAACAAAAACACCAACAACAGCAACGTAAAGTTCTTGTATACCTGCGACATGTCGCAGGTAAAAACAGGCATAATCACAGTCTATGATTTACCACGCTATTTATTTATAATGTAGCAGGTACTGTGTCATATTTACCACCACTCTTCTGGTTAAATTTCCTCTGCCCTCACAGCCCTTTGACCCTTTCCATCAACTTTAAGAAATATGCATTCTTTTTGTAACACCTCCACCTGGTTAAACTTCTAAAATCCAGGCTCAGACACACTTCAACACCTGTCTGGGGAAATCACCTTTAAGAGCCTTTTCTATCCAACTCTTCCCCTCAAAGGCATCAAAGCAGGAGATTCACCAACATCTCACGGTATCCCCCATCCTTACCGATAATTACCTCCATGGACCCTTCCTAACCCGAACATTTAATCCTTCCAAGAACTGCATTTTAAGGAGGAACAAGGAGTTCCAGGAACTGCAATTCTTCCAGTGGCTGTTCAGAGAAGTACATTAGATAGTTCAACTGCTGATCCATGTGGGGAGAGAGTGCGAGTGTGGGTAACTTGCCAGCGTTCACCGTTATGGTTAATGTTCCGAGTAGCTCACCAGAAGGCTGATCTGCCCAGGTCTAATAAAAGTACTTTAGCAGGAGCACACAAGAGATGCATTGTTTGAAACAAGGTGGAATCCATCATCAGCAAAATGATAAAGTCGGTTTTCAAGAGAATCAGGCAGATCATTGACATTGATCAAGAACAACATAGGTCCGAAGATGCTACCTTGTGGAACCCGAGCCGAAACAGAAAGATCATGAGCAATGAGACTTTTCATAGGGTTATACACTGTTTTCACTCATTGTTGAAATCAGACAACCACTTGACCAGTGAGGTCTGAATATCAAAATAAGACAAATCAGAAATCAGTACAACCTACAAATCAACCAGGACAAAATGTCAGCGATATCCTAAGATATGGCCTGAAACCCTTGTTTGTGGTTTGGAGCATCCATCCAGTGCTGCGTCAGGTTACTCAACTTACACATTGTTCACAATTCTGTAACTGTATGCATATATCAGCATATTCTTTTCCTGGAGATATTTTCAGCACTGCAACACGACTCAAGTGAGAAAACATGCAAACAACAATAAATCATCTGCAGTATACTGTATACACAAGCAGAAAGTGGGAGGGAGAGAGGAGGGATGGGTGTCTTTGCTTAGATGGTATAAACCTCGAGAAATGGTGAGGATATGTTTGTATCAGAATGAAAAACATTGACAGTGTGACGCAAACACACATACACCCTAACAGTAAATACACGTAATCAAATTAATCTCTGCAGGCAAGCACACACCCTGTAAAACATGATCACCGAACAACACTGTCTATGATATGTCGGTGTAACCCTTGGCTATCACGGTTATGTCACCGCAAGTTAAAAACTCCACAATCAGATGAAAGCCCAAAACAGATGTACTGGAGTTGCTTACGACAACAATGGGGGGATTTCACAGATACGCACCAGAGGAAAACAAACACACACAAACACACACACACACACACACACACACACACACACACACACACACACACACACACACACACACACACACACACACACACACAGAAGGTGGATACTCCTGAGACCTGGTAATTCTCTGTTCCATCTCCTGAAACCCAGGAGATAGCAGCCAACAACAACTTACATGTGTGCATGCGCACACACACACATATATGCAGTTATACACAAAATCATGTAGGTGGATACTTTGCTTTGAGACCTGGGAGGGTTCTGCTCCACCTTCTGAACCCCACATATGGAGATAACAACCACACATACATATCTATATATATATATATATCTGTGCAGCGTCTGTCCTGTCCTGTGTTGTCTTGTCACTGAACTACTTTCTCAAACTTTTGTGAAATCGTACCAAACTTCTGGTATGCACATATCTCTCTCGTCGGTATGTCCTAAGGGTATTTGTTTGAAATTTTTTCCAATTTTATTTATTTATTTTTTTGGAATTTTTTGGGGAATTTTTTTTTTCAACTTCAATTGTTTATAAAATGTGATATCACGTATATTACAAATACATTTGTGCAAAATAATTGTTTGAATTATGATTGGTTTAAACCATGACAAAACGGCAACTCGGGTACAGTCATTTATCTATACTAGGGCATGCCCGTACTATATATATATCTAAAATTATATCCCCCCCCCCTCTATTTACATGAAATGGTTTGGTCCATTCGCAAAGCCAAAGCGAACGGCTTGCGAGTACGGTGACAATCCCCCCCCTCTATTTACATGAAATGGTTTGGTCCATTCGCAAAGCCAAAGCGAACGGCTTGCGAGTACGGTGACAATCCCCCCCCTCTATTTACATGTAATGGTTTGGTCCAAAGCGAACGGCTTGCGGAGTTTGGTAAAGAAATCGCCATAGCTCGGTAACTACTTCTCCGATTAATATGAAACCTTGAAAAGGCACATCCTCAGGTCCCCAGCAATATACCTGGCAAGTTTCAAGTATATCGGACCCGTGGTTGTCGAGAAACAGCGGTCACAGACACACAGACACACACACATACACACACACACACAGAGATTACTGGAATTATAGATAGACTAGGGCATTGCCCGTACGTGGGTGCCCGTTCCTTGCCCAAAAAAAAACAAAACGCTACCCGTACGCTCTACCCCGCCCGTACGCCCGTAAACAAAAAATAACAACGCTCTTCGCTTCCGCCCTTCGCTCTGACTGAATTGGGAGAAATAATGCGCATAAGAAATCGAATTACGTACCGTAATGGCGGTCAGCTCGTAACGCGCACACTGTCCGGAAGTTCGCATATCGCATATCTATCTATCTATCTATTAATGCCCATTTATTCAATTATCGCCAACGTATTTTGGCTTTTTGCAATTTAATCGCAAGGAAAAGTAGAAAGAGAAGAGGGAAAAAAAGAAAAGCCTTGCCTTGCTGCAAACAGCTGCTGCAAACAACAACAACATGGAAGGCTGCACTGTCCGGAAGTTGGCATATCGCAGTTACGATTATTTTAGTGTTAATGGCCAATTATTCAATTAGCGCCAACGTATTTTGGCTGTTTGCAATTTAATCGCAAGGAAAAGTAGAAAGAGAAGAGGGAAAAAAAGAAAAGCCTTGCATTAACGCATTAACGCTTGCATTGCATTAACGGTTCGGCACACGTGATAGCTCGCTGCTCTCTGATTGGTTGAAGCGTTTTTTGGACATAGCTCGGTAGGTACTTGTCCGATTAATTACAAACCTTGAAAAGGCACATCCTCGGGTCCCCAGCAATATACCTGGCAAGTTTCAAGTATATCGGACCCGTGGTTGTCGAGAAACAGCGGTCACAGACAAACACACAGACACACAGACACACAGACACACAGACAGACACACAGAGATTGCTGGAATTATAGATAGATATCTACACATCTGGGCAGTGTCTGTGTTCTCACTTAACGACTCCCTCAAACTTTTGTTTCCGTGGTTGTGAAGTGTTGTTAATAACGTTGTGGTGGTTTTGAATCACGTGGTGGTGAGGTATTTTGAATTATGTGGTGGTGAGGTGTTTTTAAATGACGTGGTGGTGAGGTGTTTTTAAATGACGTGGTGGTGAGGTGTTTTTAAATCACATGGTGGTGAGGTGTTTTGAATTACGTGGTGGTGAGGTATTTATAATTACGTGGTGGTGACGTGTTTTTAATTATGTGGTGGTGAGGTGTTTTGAATTAGTTGGTGATGAGGTGTTTTGAATTATGTGGTGGTGAGGTGTTTTTAAATGACGTGGTGGTGATGTGTTTTTAAATCACATGGTGGTGAGGTGTTTTTAAATCACATGGTGGTGAGGTGTTTTTAAATCACATGGTGGTGAGGTGTTTTTAAATCACATGGTGGTGAGGTGTTTTTAAATCACATGGTGGTGAGGTGTTTTGAATTACGTGGTGAGCTATTTATAATTATGTGGTGGTGACGTGTTTTTAATTATGTGGTGGTGAGGTGTTTTGAATTAGTTGGTGATGAGGTGTTTTGAATTACGTGGTGGTGAGGTGTTTTGAATTACTTGGTGGTGAGGTGTTTTAAATTACTTGGTGGTGAGGTGTTTTAAATTACTTGGTGGTGAGGTGTTTTAAATTACTTGGTGGTGAGGTGTTTTAAATTACTTGGTGGTGAGGTGTTTTGAATTACTTGGTGGTGAGGTGTTTTGAATTACTTGGTGGTGAGGTGTTTTAAATTACTTGGTGGTGAGGTGTTTTGAATTACTTGCTGGTGAGGTGTTTTAAATTACTTGGTGGTGAGGTGTTTTAAATTACTTGGTGGTGAGGTGTTTTAAATTACTTGGTGGTGAGGTGTTTTGAATTACTTGGTGGTGAGGTGTTTTGAATTACTTGGTGGTGAGGTGTTTTGAATTACTTGGTGGTGAGGTGTTTTAAATTACTTGGTGGTGAGGTGTTTTTATTACGTGTTTTATGGCTGTGAGGTGTTTTGAATTACTTGGTGGTGAGGTGTTTTGAATTACTTGGTGGTGAGGTATTTTGAATTACTTGGTGGTGAGGTGTTTTAAATTACTTGGTGGTGAGGTGTTTTAAATTACTTGGTGGTGAGGTGTTTTAAATTACTTGGTGGTGAGGTGTTTTGAATTACTTGGTGGTGAGGTGTTTTGAATTACTTGGTGGTGAGGTGTTTTGAATTACTTGGTGGTGAGGTGTTTTAAATTACTTGGTGGTGAGGTGTTTTTATTACGTGTTTTATGGCTGTGAGGTGTTTTGAATTACTTGGTGGTGAGGTGTTTTGAATTACTTGGTGGTGAGGTATTTTGAATTACTTGGTGGTGAGGTGTTTTGAATTACTTGGTGGTGAGGTGTTTTGAATTACTTGGTGGTGAGGTGTTTTGAATTACTTGGTGGTGAGGTGTTTTAAATTACTTGGTGGTGAGGTGTTTTGAATTACTTGGTGGTGAGGTGTTTTGAATTACTTGGTGGTGAGGTGTTTTGAATTACGTGGTGGTGAGGTGTTTTGAATTACGTGGTGGTGAGGTGTAATCGTCCCAAATTTCCAGTCTGCACCTTCCCCTCCCCTATGTATGTGCTGAGGGGTTCTTTCTTGAAAAAAAAAACATTCAACCTAAATCTTCAACATAAATTGCCTATAAAAATGTAATATTACAAACACAACAAATACATTTGTGCAAAATAATTGTTTGTATTATGATTGGTGTAAATCATAACAACACAGCAACTCAGGTACAGTCATTATCTCTCAGCTAAAATAAGCCCGTTCCTCAGTAACAAGCTAGTGTGTGTGCGTGCGCGCATGCACGCACACACACACACACACACACACACACACACACACACACACACACACACACACACACACACACACACACACACACACACACACACACACACACACGAAAAAGTAAGAACACCCTATGTAACGTTTTGACTTTTTCAACATATTTCAACATACAGCTATTTGATCTTCATTTCAACAATATTGATAGATAAAGGTGATATAATATAACAAATATCATGAAACATTTACATTTTGTAGTCCATTGTATAATTTAAATAAACATAAATGCAAATTTCGCATGTGGAAAAAGTAAGTACACCCCCACATTTATCACTACTTCAAATACCTAAAATTAGAATCATGTGCACCAGCTCAGGTGCAAATGATTAGAACATCGTTAGAGAGGATCTTGGAGGAACCTGTCTTATTTAAACCTCAGATATTTAGTTTGGTTTGCTCTTTGTTGTTGAAGTGTGCGGCGTCACCATGCCTAGATCAAAATAGCTCTCTGAGGCCTTCACAAAGAATGTTATAGATGCCTACGAGTCTGGGAAGGGATTTAAAAAGATCTCCAAACAATTTGAAATCAATTATTCGACTGTCCGGAAGATCATCTACAAGTGGAGAAGATTCCAAACAACTGCCAACTTGTTCAGGCCAGGGCACCCCATCACGTTCAGCCCGAGAGCAGACGGCAAGATGCTGAAAGAAGTCTCGAAGAACCCCAGAATGTCATCACGGGACCTACAGGTAGCTCTTGCCAATGTTGATGTCAAAGTGCATGAGTCTACCATTAGAAAGAGGCTGCACAAATTTGATCTACATGGGAGGTGTGCCAGAAGGAAACCTTTGCTGTCCAGAAAGAACATCAGGGCAAGGCTAAAGTTTGCCAATGAACACCTCGGCAAAGACCAGCACTTCTGGAACAATGTGCTCTGGACAGATGAGTCAAAGGTAGAGCTATTTGGCCACAGTACCAGAAGACATGTTTGGCGAAAACCAAAGACAGCATTTGACCACAAGAACCTGATACCAACTGTAAAGCATGGTGGTGGAAATATTATGGTTTGGGGCAGCTTTGCTGCATCAGGGCCTGGGCAGCTCACCATCATAGAATCCACTATGAATTCTTCATTGAACCAGAGGGTGCTTGAGGATAATGTGAGGCCATCTGTCGGAAAGTTGAAGCTCGAAGGTGGACTATTGCAACCTGACAATGACCCTAAACATACCAGTAAATCCACCAAGCAATGGCTGAAAAGAAAGAAATGGAGGGTTCTGGAATGGCCAAGTCAAAGCCAGGATCGAAATCCCATCGAGATGTTGTGGGGGGATTTGAAACGAGCTGTGCATGCAATTGTGCATGCTGTGTAGCAATTTTTTTGTTGAATAAATTATTGCAAAGTCAATGATGCATTGTTTTTTGTTCAATTACATCACCTTTATCTATAGATACTGTTTAAATGAAGATCAAATATTGATATGTCCACATATGTTAAAAAGATTTTTTTTAAACCTTTCATGGGGTGGGGTGTACTTACTTTTTCCACATGTGAAATTTGCATTTATGTTTATTTAAATTATACAATGGACTACAAAATGTAAATGTTTCATGATATTTGTTATATTATATCACCTTTATCTTTCAATATTGTTGAAATGAAGATCAAATAGCTGTATGTTGAAATTTGTTGAAAAAGTCAAAACTTTACATGGGGTGTACTTACTTTTTCACATGACTGTACACACATTACATTACCCAGTTTACGGGAATGTTGAAGTATTGCCAGGAAATGAGATGTTAAAATAGAGAACTTCCGGCTTGGGTTACAGGTTAACTTGAAAATGTTGTGCAACCCAAGCAATGTCCCATCACGGTATCAACATCACCATCTGTCTTCAGCTCTTCCATGAGCTACGACCTCTGGAGATATAGGAGAGGGTGTTGGTTAGAATAGGATTTAAAAGAGGAAGTACTACAAAGCCTATCTTGACTTATTATACAAACATTTCCTCAAATAAGAAATAAGTCACAATGACGTAGTCACAACATAGTTATCTCCTATTTACAGCAAATAACTTTATGGCGTTTCCAACGTTAAGAATAAGTGTTGTAATTAAAGGTCACCACAAATTTTATTCAAGAAAAGCCTGTTAATGACAAGTTGGAAATATCGTCATCACAATGCAAGTTTGATACATTGCATCATTTCGAAAATTATCCATTTACAAGTATGTACACTTATAAGAATAACCTTTGATCAGCTCTAATATCACTTCCTGGAAAAATTTCTCAGGATAAAAAAAAAAAAATTCAGCACAAAGTATTGCGCAAATAAGAGTAACAAGCGTTACGCCGTTACGGTGAAGTGATGTGAGTTGAAAAAGTGGAAGACGCAGAAAGCATGGAAGAGTCGATAATATTTGCGAGTGGGTTGGAGACACACCCACACACCAGATTAGAAGTTAGTATTTCGTTTATTTTTCAAGATATTCCGCTCACAAGGTTCAGACATACATGGCGGTGGCCACCTTGGATTTGGACGTAGCGACCCAATTTTCAATAGCGTTCTTCCTTATGCGTAGATACACCCACACACCAGATTAGAAGTTAGTAGTTCGTTTATTTTTCAAGATATTCCGCTCAAAAGGTGTTACGTGCTCCTCCCCAAACCCCCTGGTCACGGTGTACCTCCGAGCCCCGAGAGGAGTCACGGCAGAAAGATGTGTTATTCTGTGTCAAAGATCAATGGTGAAACCACACCAATTGTTACCAACAAACAAATATTGTATTAAGGTCACACAAGAATAACAACACAACAACAATAGTAATCAATTGTACAACCAATATATATTTCCTATGATGGTACCATCAGGTTCGTACAATATAACTCACTGTGCTCCAAGTGAGCGAAAAGCAGAACATTCCCCAATGTCTCTATTCCGGCATCAAGCCAAAGTCGATCCGCTCCAGCGATCGTCAGAACAATGTCTAATCGAGACCAGAATCCTGTTCGGATGACAGTCACAGTCCCGCTTCCAAAGCTGCGTAAAGGCGCCCTCAAGGGGACTGGGAAATCACACCCTCTGGTATGGATGTTCCACGGCTCCCACTCGGCGAAACGCAGATTTCCAAATCAAAAGCCACGTTGCACACACACACACACACACCAGATTAACGTCTGAATGCGGTTAAAATGTTTTTTTTTTTGTTGTTTTTTTTTGTATACAGAATCGAGGCTCGTGAAAGAGCTAACATTTATCAAACAAACAAATCAAACAAACAAATCAAACAAACAAGTAAACAAAGTATTTGAAGCGAAGTGAAAAACCTTGAGCGAAGCGCAAAGCGCGCGAGTCAAAATGGCCGACGGCCCGTTCTCGAGGCGTAACGGCACTACGATGATTCTCCTCGGAATCAACCGCAAAACCTGACACGCAGGTTGATCTGTCACAGCGATAACAACTCTGTCACAGGAATACCTTTCCTGGGAAACCCAAAGTTCACTCGTGACTCTCGTTCACCAATCGTTCGCTCCAGACCTCGAAGCAGCTAGGCTTCTTCTCCGACTCACTCGCTCCGCCTTCTCTTCCTCTTCTTCTCCCTCGTCATCCGGTTCCGGTTTCATTTAAAACATTAACTTTTTTACCTTTTGAAAATAGTAATATCTATTTCCCTTAAACGACAACAATAATAGTACATGGAATCAAAAATGTTTACAGTGTATGAAAACCACAACAATGGAAGTGACGAATCCGTAACACAAGGTTCAGACATACATGGCGGCGGCCATCTTCGATTTTGACGTGGCGACCCAATTTTCAATAGCGTTCTTCCTTATGCGTAGATACACCCACACACCAGATTAGAAGTTAGTAGTTCGTTTATTTTTCAAGATAGTTCGCTCACAAGGTTCAGACATATATATGGTGGCTGCCATCTTGGATTTTGACGTGGCGACCCAATTTTCAATAGCGTTCTTCCTTATGCCTAGGTGCACCCACACACCAGATTAGAAGTTGGTACTTCGCTTATTTTTCAAGATATTCTGCTCACAAGGTTCAGACATACATGGCGGCGGCGATCTTGGATTTTGACGTGGGTTGCACCCACACACCAAATTAGAATTCGGTCCTTCGCTTACGCATGCACGCACGCACGCACGGACGGACGGACGGACGGACACACGGACGGAGGGGAAAACCATAGTCCCCCTTTCGCTCCGCGGTGCGACGGGGGACAAAAAGTTCTACAATAAAGAGTTCACGTTAACCTTGTATCGCCCTTGTTTGTATTCTCATAACTGATATCCCATCGAGGTTTTATACTTCGAAACATATACAAAGTACTGCATTACATTTCACAGGTGTTTTAAAATCAGCAACTTCCCTCTTGTGAAAGCAGAGGGATTGGGGCATTTTCTGCACCAGACGGGCTACAAAGTAGCATTTCAATAACCTTTCCATCCATCCTCTTTGCAATCACCCCCTGCAAACAGGCCGTATGACCTAAGGTGCATTCCAATCTCCTACCAGCGACTGCACAAGATTATTGCACAAACGACCTCCTAACCTCTTCTTATGTCCTGCTGTCATCTCATCGTCTGCAGAAAGCACTGACCACAATAAAAAGCAAAGTGACAGGAGGTCGTTTACAATCTACCCATCTCATTGCCAATACAAATTTTACCTTCGCACACGCAGCCACAAAGGCAATGACTGTATATGGCTGCCTAAGTGCTATATTTCCTATAAATATTTTAGTTTCATTGAAAAGTTAGTCTCCAAAATTTAAAGGTTGCAATTTCGCTTCGGATCTCCACTCCGCATGGGATTCCAATGCGTGGAAAAATCAAACGTAAGCTGACACAAACTTTGTCAGGACCAGCGTGATTATTTCCATGGAGATTGCAAAAGATTTGTGGGCACGGAAAAGCCCAAAACAGCATGTCATTGAAATGTGAGGACAGAGAATCCAGCCAATAAATAATAAATTGTGAACGAATGTCCAAACACAATTACAAAATTGGTTTAAAATGTTGAACCAAAGATCCACAGATGAGCTTCTTTCAACAGCAAACAGTTTCCCCATTCCTCAGACCTCCTTTCCTTCCCACTGCACACCCAAATAACTTGGAAATACATTTTACTTTTACCAAAGACATTCACCAAATGCATGAACTTGAAAGGGGTGGTGGGAGGATTAAGAACATTAATTATAGGGGAAAAGGGAAAAATGCAGTCCACCGTTTATCCAGGTCTCCCTCAATTTCATGCATGAACCCTGCTGTGGTGTTTCCCACTCTCTCTACTGTTGCTTTTGTTCTATTACGTGTCCTGATCCATTCAGTGTTCTCACTCTTCCATGAGCCTTGACCTTGGATATAAAAACAAGAATGACCGCACTGTGGTCACAACCTGTGACACAAAATATATATTTTTCGCCTCCTCTGACCTCCAAATTCCCTCATGCTTGCTGTTGATGGTATTATACAATTCATCTCCAAGGGTCTTCATGGTTTGGCTCAATATCAATGATGAGTATAACGGACAGCTCAGTCTGGTTTCAGGCAACTAGTACAGTAGCGGCAGAAATGGTCATGTTATTATCCTCTCCGGGGTATATAAATTGCAGTACATCTAGGCTCAGGCCTCAATAATGTCAGAGGTTTGTTCAGTTAGCAAGTTTCCGTCCTCTCACTCTCTCGCTCTCTCTGTGTGGTCGTAAACCTTTTGTTCACAAAATCCTGTACATGGTCTTTGGAGCTATGGCACTTTATCATTAAGCTTGACAGGATTTGCTTAAAAAAAAAAAACCCAACAACAGGCCGATTGGGAAATGCACATATGGGGCCGTTAAAAAATTACATAACGCTGTTTTTTCGGGAGATGCACACGGGCTTCATTAAACCTTACGAATAATTTAACACTCGACCTAAACAAAGCCAATGGTGATCTGACGCAACAAAGCCAGCCAGTGTATTATGAGCAGAGGCTTACATAGGCCTAATGTGCTAGGCCCACCAGGAAATAAGATGGTGACCATATCATTTAGTCTCAGCACTATGGTGGGTGGAGTCAAGTGACAGATGTGGGTGTGGCCCCAACAGCTGTCCAATGGGTGCACATTTCAAAAATCGACCACCAACAAGAACCACAACAACAACAACAGAAGCAACTCAAAGCTCCTGTAGACCTGTGATATGTTGCAGGTAAAAAAGATACAGGGGTTAGGGCGACAAGGAAGTTATTATCCACACGATACTTGTTGCTGTTAACTGGGGTTACAAAACGACATATTCCAATATTCATGATAAAATAACTGACCAATTAACCCCATCATTAAACCCTAATAGTGAGGCGGCATAGCTAAAAAATCGTTCATTTTTGTGATAGAAGCGCCAGATTTTCTACATTTATAGCTTAATATATGTTGAATGAATCTGGATATTGGGGCATTGCAGATTGGCATTCTGATGACAGTGGCAGCCATTTTCCAAAATAATAAATTGCATCACATTCCATCACAATTCCATCACAATTTTCCAAAATGGCTGCCAGCGGTTACTGGAATAGAACACTTTGGTCACCTCCAAGCTGCTGTTACCATGTTTTCAGCACCACAAATATAATTTAAAGACCAGTTAAAGTGAAAAAAAATGTATTCCAATGTAGGACAATATTAAATGAAAGAAATCTAACAACATGGTGTGATATAGTGGATTACACTGTAGCTGTATTACCAAAGGCCATTTAACAATGTTCAGTGAACATACTAACAATTACACTAACAGTTTGAACATACGATATCTAACAATGTTCAGTGAATGTACTGAAGCCATTAAAGGGGCATTTTGCAGATTTTCAACCAATTTTTTAAAGTGTGAAAAACACCTGCAGTGTTTTCTGTGTCTCTGGGGTGCAGTTCCAAAATGTGTGGTTCTTCTGGACACCTGCGTGCCATTTGATGTTTTTTTGGGTCAGAGAATTTTAGGGTCAGCTCTCACATTCTCCTTCACAGAAGCAGAGGCCTGTGCCCTGAAGAGCAGCCTTCTTACACTTGCAGCGCGTTCTGCAACCACTGTTGCAGCCACAAGAGATCAGCTCGTAGCAGGATTTTGATGCTTGTGGTAATGTCGTCCAGTGGGGCTCATACAATCCTTCTGTCTTCACCCATCCCCAGTCAGTTGGTGATGGCAGCACAGGGTCTGGTAGCAGTGTCTTTCCCCAGATGTGACCACCCTGGTAAACTGCTCTCTTGACGTGCTCCACCAGAGCAGCTCGGGTAGGTGGTATTTTCTGCACTGAGTTTTTCCGTAGAAAGAGCTTCCTTCTTGCATCGTCCACCTTGGTGCAGGTGCTTGTTCTGTCAAAGAGAAGTATGACAAACCTCTCAATAATGTTCATTGCATCATCTGGGATCTCGTTTGGTCCACTTGCCAGCATCAGTAGTGCATCTGTCAATTCTGGAAGCGACTTCCATGTAGACCATGCTGCCTTCTTTCCATGTCCAGCAAAGCTGGATACGGTGTCACAGCCTGTCAAAGCATGAAACATTGGAAGGGCACATGACATCTCTGGTCCGAGACATGCAGCCATTTGGTGGGCTGCCAGGTAGCGAAAGCTCTTGCCTGTTCCAAATGCTAGCCAGAGTTCACATCCAGATGGTAGTAGACTTATGGCAAACACAGCCAAGACCACAACATCAGTGTCAACAGTCCGAATCAGCACCTGTTGGTGGCCATGCTGTGCAGCATGTGATACGTGCAGTAGCATACGACTATCAGCCTCTTCATGGCTGCATGGGGCCAGGGTGTGGAGATCTTGAAGTAGCTGTGTGCTGAGCACACCCTGCCCATCAATGAGGACAACTTCCTTGTCTTCTTCACAGAACACCTGAAGGAGGACCCTGGACAAGAAACTGAATAGTTCCGTTTTGTTGCTGTCAACCCGCAGAAAGTTCTGCCAGTTTCCTGGTATGGCAGCCTTCCCAACCACACGTCTCCTTACACCCTTTCCACGCTTGGCTCTTGCTGTGCCTTTCAGGGAGTCATCCTTGTAAGTATCCCAAACGAGGTCCACGCGTGACACACTGCGCAGATGAGAAGAGATGTATGGGATGAATATCTGCTGGGCATATTCATCAAATGTCTTGGCACCTGCTGGCCTTATCATCTGAATGATGGCAGCTCCATCAAGAACTACACAAGTAGCATCAGGGGCTTTAGTCTGAGCTGGAGACAGGTCCTCCAGGCATGTCAGAAGGTCACTCTTGGCCCCAAGTCGTAATCTTCCTCCATCGGAGAGCGCTGGTGGCCATGCTTGGTTCTCATGCTGAAAGAGGTCTTCCAGGTTTCCATCTCTTGTTTGACAGCTAATGTAGAGTCGTGAGAACAGCTCGACATCACTTTTCATTGAGGTCAGCTGCTGCTTCTGCTTACTTGCCATCTTTTTTGTTGAGCCAACAAACAGTGTCAACCGGTTGCGGTGGATTGGGTCATCAATGGGCTTTGTTCTCTCCACAAGACATTCTTTTGTGAATGCTTGAAACTGCTGTTGACCAATCTTCTATGCCTTTTTAACAGTCTCCACTGCCGATGGTTCAGCAATGTCTTTGCTGTCAAGGACAAGCAGGTCTTTGCTCTCCTCTTCAAATGGATTGCCCAGTTCTTCCATTACATTGATGAGGGAGCAGACGTCTTTCTTAAATGCTTTCTGCACACTTGCTGTCTGGTCATGGTGGAGCACCTCATCTCCTCTTCCCATGAGCTGGTGTGCATCTTCAAAGTCCTCGATCACTGCGGCAACCTCAGGGCCAGCTACCATCCACCGCCAAAGGGCACTAGGGTTGTCTGTAAGACCTACTGCCCCTCCATCACTCTTGATGCAAGCATTATTTTGCTCATGTGCTTGGTCGATAGGGATTGCTGAGAAGACCCTGTTGCTCTTCTGAATGGTGAAATTCCCAGCATTGAATTCTCTGGCAACATCTGGGTGTCTTGTTGGTAGTTCAGACATGTCATGGAGATGAACTGGGATCCAGCGGGCATAGTTAGTGTGGTCCAGAGCAAAGAACCAGGGGACGAGTTCTGTCAGAGCATCGAGGTACATGCTGAAAGAGGACTGACGCAGGGATCGCACATAGACCAGTAAACACAGCTCCAATTCCATGACTGTTGCCCAGTACTGGAATTGAGGGCAGCTCTCGCCCCTCTTTCGGCACCATTCGTCAAAGCTCAAAGGATCGTCTTCTGTATCTGTGTCACGGTTACTGTAGGCCCGATGTTGCAGGATGTATAATGCAGCCACTGTGACTTGGTGGGCACGTCGGGTGCGAGTAACATGTGCTGCACGCAAGAAGGAGCCGGCAGTGCCTGCTGTTGTTATCTCCGCTTGTACCAGTGCTTCAACCCAGCCACTGCCTTTCAACCAATCACCCAGGGTTTTCAGAGCTGCCATCTCTATATGCAGGCCACCAAACATCACAACAATCTTGTCTTCCCCATACATCTCTGGCCACTTCCACTGGATCTGCTTGGCAATCGCATACAAGGGTTGATCAAATGCTAGTACCGGTGTCTGCTCAGCATTCAGATGTTGAACAGCCTTTCTGACTATGTTCATCACGTGTTTGATCATTGCCATGGTGTGGGCACTCTCGTGGAACAGAGGGAGTAGGGCACTTGGGCATATGATTTCCTCCCCGGCAGGCTGGTGACTTGCATGGTATGCAGCCCAGGACATGTTGTCCACACTCTGATTCTCTTCATCTTCAGATGGAAGTGCTATAATGTTCCGCACATTTTCTAGCCAGCAGTACTCTTCCTTGATGCTCTGGTCAGAGTTCTCCCTGCTCAAAGATGCCACAGTGCTAGGTGGTACAGGTGCCTTTGTGGTGCTACCGACAACAGGTGGAACGTCTGTGTAGTAGCTTGGCAAATGGCCCACTGTCTTTTTGCCTGCAGAACCTCCAACAATCGCAATACTGCGGTCAACTCCTTGACCTGCAAAGGCAGGGAGTTGAAAGAGTGAGATACCTGTGCCATGGAAGGACTCCTTTGAGGTAGTTGAGCTAGGATTATGGTCAATATTATCAACCGCAGCAGTTGTGAAGACGCCACCAAGCATCTTAGGAGGGCAGACCACCTGATCCTTGTGGTACTGCTGTATGACACTTTCTCCTAGCTGGGCTGACAGACGAAGCACACGGTCATATGTGATACTGACACCGAGATGTGAAAGCCGTTCCACAACTTCCCTCTTCCTGGTTTGGGCATGGACCATCAGGCCTATATACATTGGAACAGGTGTTTCCTGAGTGGCATTGTGTCTGACGTTGACAGATGTGGATCCTTCAAGCCGCCTGTGCTTGACGCTGTTAAACTTAAGCAGTTGTGCGATGGTTAAGGCTGCTGACTTTGCTGGATATGCACTCTGGTCTCTGATGCTTGGACCTTCAAGGACCATATTTACCAGTGCCAGGAGTAGCTTCGGCACAGAATCTCTTTGGCAGCCTTCATGGAATCCAGTGAAGGGTTTCAGCTCAAACATGTGGCGACGTACAATGTTTGCAGCACGGCCCAAGTACACAGCATCACTGTCACTGTCCCATTCACATGCCTTAGTCAGGGCTGCACCAATGTCATCAGATAATGCAAGGAGAACATCCCACCCCTGGGGCTGAGCTTGCAGGTCTGGGATCTGAGCCAAAAGTCTTTCCTTCAATCTTGTGGTGTTTACTTTAGATTCAAGCTTAATGCCAAGCTGCTCCATCCTTGACCCGTACAGATCAGCCAGGTCAGCCAGCTTGAAAACTGGTGCAGTGCTGTCATCAAAACGTGATTCTTCAATGTACATGACAACTTCAGCAAAAGTGATTCCTGATAGCATTTTTTCCTCATCGGTTCCCTGCTTTTCTTGAGTTTTGTGTTTTCTGACACGGTTGTAGAGGCCCACCAAGAACTTATTGTGATATTTGGATTCAAGCGCAATCATATCTCCTGCACTTAGTCGAGCCAGCAGTTCTGTGTCCTGTAAGAGCTCTGCACATGTCCGAACTTGCTTGTCCAGATGGAACGTTGCTGCCTCATGAAGACCATCTGTGCCAGCTGGCTTGCAACAGAAAAAACAGAGTGCTTCCTTTGCTGGGTTCTCAGTGCGAGAACGTCCCCTTCTCTGTTTACTTGGGACTGCAATGGTGTCATTGTCACCTGTACTGCTAGACTTTTTCAGAGCTCTCTTCTCGGCCCGTTGAACTTCGTTCTTGTTGAAGGCCAGCCTGCATGATTGATGCCACTGAGCTTTGTTGTCAACAAGAGCAGCTTCAAGCCCATTTCCTTCATCTAGTATCTCTATCTGTATATCTCCGGGTAGTTCATTCAGTTCATTCAGTCTCAGGAGACTTTCAGCTAAAGACGTGTATGCACTCCCAGCATCCTTCCTCTTCGTCAGTGTTGGATCAGTCAGCTTCTCTTTACGGTCTTCTTGGCAGATGAAACACAGTGCCCAGTTTATCTTGTTTGCAGGCTGTGATTTGGATGATGTCGAGGGTGTTGGACACCCTGTGTCTTTTAGCAGAAACCTTTTTGACATAGTCAATTAGTTGCCACCATCTTGATTATTATGTGATCTGCAATAATACAAGCACCACAGATTCAGAAATTGTCAGAAAGAACATTTTGTTTTTTAATCCTAATATAATAAGCACTAGAACAAGTAGTTCTTTCTATATTTTACTAGTATGATATTAATACTCTTTCTAGTTACTACTACTACTACTACTACTACTACTACTACTACTACTACTACTACTACTACTACTACTACGCCAAATGTAGTTAACTTTAAAGCATGATTTAGCTAGCTAGCCTAGCTTGGCTTACTTTAGCTAGCTAGAAAGCTAATTTAGCTAGCTAGAAAGCTAAAATCGCTCAACCTAACCTAGCTTGGCCTACTTTAGCTAGCTAGAAAACTAATTTAGCTAACTACAGTAAAACTCGCATAAGATGCCATCGTCTAACCCGTCAATTCGCTGAAGTCGTCATGGAAGTCAAAGTCCCGATTTTCTAGAATGGAAAATCAATTTGAATGACCGTGTCAAAGTCGTCATATACAAGTCGTCAATATCCACAAGTCGGCGCCCTCAGACCGGTCCCATCTAATACAAACAGCAGTAAAATCCTAGTCGTAAGTCGTCATAAGAAATTCCATGGCGCAGTGTATGCAGCCCACTGTACAGAGTGATGAGTCATTGTTTCGTCGAAACACAACACGCAGGCCAGTCTCGCTCAATCCAGTTCAAATTATAGCTAGCGTATGCAACTAGTAGATATGAAGCCTGACAATATACAAGCTTGACCTTCAAGTCGTCAAAATGACGGCTTTGTAAGTCGTCGAAATGACGATATACGCATAAGTCGGTCATTTTGACGACTTACACAGAAGTCGCCAAAATGACGACTTATGCGTATATCGTCATTTTCGTAAGTCGGCACTAAAATGCTGGTCCCAAAAGTGCCGACTTATGCGAGTTTTACTGTAGTAAGCTAAAATTGCTCAACCTAGCCTAGCTTGGCCTAATACTATAGCTAGTCAGGAAGCTAATTTAGCTAGCTAGAAAGCTAAGATCGCTCACCTGATTCACTTCTTTATACACCGGGCCAGATGTATAACACTTTACCTATGGTGTTCAACATGTGTAACGATTATATAATATAATAGTTATTGCAGTTCAAATAAAATGTTTAACATGCCTTGATGGACAGTCGACTGCACTGGTTGTGGCATGACGCATGTGCTGGCTGGCCTGCTAGCGGTGGGTGGGGGTGGCTGTGGAGGGTAGCTTCGCAGAAAATGTGTGTGAGTGACTGTGTGTGTGTCTAATTGTATTTTTCTTAATTTAATGTGTATTTAAATGTATTTATATATTTTTTAAATCGTTTATGAATCAAATGGCTGCTATGGCCACCAGGGGGCGTTTCTGATGCCCCAATATCCATATTTGTTCTAAATATATTTGTCAACACATCTGCCGAATTTGGTGCTTCTTTCACAAAAATGAACGATTGTGGATATATATTGAGCTATGCCGCCCCACTATAAGTAAATTTTGTAACTATATACAGTTACATTCATTCATGTGTATACACATATATACATATAGAGTGCCTACAGAAAGTTTCCACCCACTTTCAAAATTTTCACCTTTTGTTGCCTTACAGCCGAGAATTAAAATGCATGAAATGAGACATTTTTCCACCTTTATGTATTTACACATCATAACCCACAACTTCCAAATTAAAAACAAATTATAAAAATTTCAGAAAATTAATTAAAAATACAAAATTAGAATATCTTGGTTGGATAAGTGTCCACACTCCTGAGTTACTACTTGGTGGAAGCAACTTTGACAGCAATTACAGATATGAGTCTGTAATTTTGAGGGAACATGGGAACATGGGAACACGCTCTAGCAGGGAACATGGCCTTAAAATGCATGTTGTTGTTGTTGTAGTCTGTTGGGATAGGTCTCTACCAACTTTGTACACCTTGATTGGGCAATATTTGCCCATTCTTCTGTACAAAACTGTTCATGATCAGTTAAGTTGCGTGGGGAGCGTTGATGGACAGCAATCTTCAAGTCATGCCACAGATTTTCGATTGGATTTAGGTCGCGGCAATGACTGGGCCACTCAAGGACATTTATCTTTTTGTTCCTTAGCCACTCCAGTGTAATAGTGCAGGAACCACATTGGAAAAAGTGCCTTATTTAGTGATTCCGTTCACGCATCAGTGTATATACCTGAAACCTATATAGTTTGGTGGAGGGGTCCTATGGGCAATAGATATGCCCGGTTTTAATTCTAGACAGGTGTGCATTACCGATTTATAAGCATTTTGCTGATTCATTTGTGTACACCATTTCCACCACTTACTGAATTTGGTATAACGTATCTACATGGACAAATATACAGCATGGGTAGCTTTGTATGGTATCAAATTGCCCGGAAAGACATACTGCACACATAGAGTACCACCATAAGGCCTTATCCTAGCTGTTCATTCTTCAAGCCACCAAAAACTTCAACATTTTGTCAAAATTCCGTTTCAGTTTAGGTTCTAGTCCCCCATCATTTTGTTCATAACCCCAAAAGTATATGACCGATTTATATGTTTGATACACCAAAATCATCCCCATTTATTACCCTTCAAAATAAGATCACCACATTAATAAACTCTCAGTGAAGCAAAACTAAGGCTACCCCCTTAATTTTGATGAAAACGAAAATGTCCATATGACATACATATATCATGTATATACATTATACATATGTTTTCAGATCTGGATTTTCAGATTTTCACAATCGAAGCCATGTGGAGAACACTATTTCACAGCTTTAAAGCTTGGCATGACAGAAAAGAGAAAGACAGCATTGAATATATTAATCAGCATTGTACTGCGATAGCTGCTCACTTCAAAGATAAAGACCATGAGAACACACCTGAAGCAGTGAGAGCATTCGTTGATAATGTTAATGATTTGTTGAAGGACTTGGACGACTTATATGAAGAGAATGCGAATAATTCCACATTTATGTTCTGGAAGCAGTATCTGGAGATGGTTGAGACTCTACTCCTGTTTATCAGAGCCGACAGAGAAGGCGATTGGACCCTTCACCTATCTTCATTCTCAGATATGTTGCCACTCATGACTATTTATGATCATGCAAATTACTCAAGATGGGGTATTATCTACCTGTTGGGCATGCTACAGTTGGAACAGACAGCATCTCGCGTGTATGAACAATTCATGGCGGGAAACTTCGTCGTGAAAGAATCGACTGAATCGTTTAACCAAATCGCTACAGACCAGGCTTTGGAGCATATAAACAAGCAGTGTAAAGAGGCGGGAGGACTCGTAGGTATAACAAGGATCCAGAGCGCAATGAATCGATGGATGATTACTTTCAGCGATCGAGCACGGTTGTCGAATGACATTCGACAGATGGTGGGAATGACACGCAGTGGGTCCAAATCACATGGTGACAGAAGCGCCCAGAGAATGAAAAGAGATGAGGCTGATGTGATTAAGCTTGAGGAACAAATCAGGCGGTTCAACCCATTCAATCGTCAAGGAGAAGACCTTGTGTGCATCTCCACAAACGATGTGGCCACTGATGACATCAAGCAGGATCTACTCACAGCTCCAACACGTGGCACACAGCTTCTCACTGATTTAGTTGCGAAACGTTTGCTCCCAGATGCTTCCGAGAGCTTTCATGATACTATTGCCAAAAACAAACCGAAAACCTTCTCAAACCTGCACAACGTGAACGTGATTACTCCTGCTGGCAAAAACAAGGCAATCAAGGCAGACAGAGACCTATTCCGAAGACTGTTAAGTGCAGCAAGTAGTGGTCGTCAAATAGACATGGCAGGATTATTATGTCATGAGTTGGCTCCGGTTCCACTCTCTATTGCAACAGTTAATCACATATTACGTCCCACGGTAAAGGCAGAGCTGTATCATTTGCTGTTTGACGACTATATTCAGAACAGACTTCCAGACACTGATCAACCAACCTGTGTGATCGTGGATGGTATGGCAGCTGTGCAAGCTTTGGGAAAACCATCAAATGCAATTACATTCGGTGATCTGGCGGACTGCTTCTGCGATATAGTCTTCACTCACCTGAAAGGTTCTCAAACAAGATTGGACATCGTATTTGATGACTATCGATATAAATCTATCAAGTCCGCGACAAGAGTTCAACGAGCGGCCAAACGACGGAAGATACGTCGACTCATTGATGGGTGGGATGTGCGTCTACCTTCTGTATGGCAATCGTTTATATCAATGGAAGAAAACAAAGTGAACCTCGTTCATTTTCTGCGTGATCAACTACTTTTGAAGGCACTTGCTTTACCAGACCATCAGGAAGTTGTAGTGGCCAGTGGGGATGAATTTCCTGCAGCATCTTCTACTGGACGGAATGTTGAACATCTTAACTCGACACATGAAGAAGCGGACACGAAAATTGTTCTGCATGCTGTTGATGCTCATGCACACAAGTTTCGTCGGGTTGTCATATGCACTAGAGATACGGACATCCTCCTTCTGATGATTAATCATGCTGTTGCCCAAGACATATGGGTAAGCAGTGGGACCGCCAAAGAAAAACATTACATTCCAGTGAGCCTTGTACGTGCAAGTCTGGAGCAGGAAGTAATCAGCAATATTCTGGGATTTCATGCTCTGACAGGATCAGACTCAACCAGTCAGTTCTGCGGCCATGGAAAACGCACTGCATGGAAAACATACTTGAAGAATCCAAAACTACTCAAGAATCTTGGCCGCAACCCCAATGTTGACACGACAGATATCGACCTCTTTGTCATCAAGTTGTACAGTTCAACTACAACTGCGACTTCTATCAATGATCTTCGCGTCGAACTGTTCCATCGAATTAATGACCCAGAAAAGTTACCTCCCACTCATGATTCTCTGTTGCTGCACATTCAAAGATGCAATTACCAAGCCATGGTGTGGTACAGTGCAGTTGTGTCCAAACCTGATCTACCCCAACCAGAGGAATGTGGATGGGAATTAGACGAAACAGGATTATCACCAAAACTGATGACCCTGCCACCTGCTCCTTCAGCGTGCACAGAACTGTTGACATGTGGGTGCAAAACAAAATGTACATCCCTTCGTTGTACATGCCGGAAGTTCAACCTGTTATGTAGTGCTGCTTGTGGATGCCGACAAGAGTGCCTCAATAGTCATCACTTGTCAGACGAGGACAATTCCGATGAAGACCGAGTACAATTATGTGGCTTTTATATCACGCATTATTTGACTACATTAGATAAATGTGTTTATTTTCTTGTTTTGGTTAATGATATAACGAGACTACTGGGAGTGAAATTTGGTTTTAATCTGACGTATCATACCACATAATCAAAGCTAAGCAAATAACATGTCGATTTCATAATCGAGATTAAAATATACTAGTGTAAAGCTAAGTAAGCTCTATAATGGCAGTACTTTTGTTTCATGTATTTATCTTCTTAGCTAAACATATAAAGTTTAAATGTGTGGGATTCAAGTTACTATGGTATTGTGTAATATTTTTACAATCACTGTCACAAATCAAGTACATGACCCTCAACCTTTGGATATCAGTTTATTAGAAAATTGTTTGTTACATAATCGAGATTAATATAATATTGTAAGGCTAGGTAAGCCTTATAGTTGCATTTATTTAATATTCTATTGTAAGGCTATGTAAGTCTTTTAGTTACATTATATCAGTTTAGTATAGGAGTGTTAAATTTGCTCCATAATATACTTTACAGTTACAAGATTAATAATTTTACTACTGTAAAGCCATGTAAGCCTTATAATTACATTATAACAGTTTATTATAACATAGTTGTTCCTTATGGCAGGGCGGAAGTATCTCACCTTCGAATCATACTTGTTAAATAAGGATTGTTTGAGAGTATTAAATATCATTTTATGGCCTGCAACAACAACAATCTGTTTTGTTTAATTATTGCAATAATTATTTGGTTTATTTCTTGTTTTCATGATTCAGACAAGCTCCAGTATTAGTCAGGTTCACTATGTAATTTCGTTGGAATTTTTGGGGGATTTGGAAAACTATATATTTTTGGAAACTATATTGTATAGTCAGTCAGACAACCAATGTTGCTATTTGCACAGACTCCTGTATGGCGGCCATCTTGGATTTTCAAAATTGCCGCCGTAGAACTAATTTTTCTCAATATCTCAGCTTCTAAATAACATAGAGCTTTGATTCTAACGGCTAAACATACATTTTCAAGGGCCCCGAATCCAATGGTAACAAGTTCGATAAGCTAGACATGACCATAGAGCTCCTATGTGGCGGCCATCTTGGATTTTTCAAACTGGCCGCCGTAAACTTTATGTTTCTCAATATCTCAGCTTCTAAACAACATAAAGCTTTGATTCTAACGGCTAAACATACATTTTCAAGGGCCCCAAATCCAATGGTAACAAGTTCGATAAGCTAGACATGACCATAGAGCTCCAATGTGGCGGCCATCTTGGATTTTTCAAACTGGCCGCCGTAAACTTTATGTTTCTCAATATCTCAGCTTCTAAACAACATAAAGCTTTGATTCTAACGGCTAAACATACATTTTCAAGGGCCCCGAATCCAATGGTAACAAGTTCGATAAGCTAGACATGACCATAGAGCTCCTATGTGGCGGCCATCTTGGATTTTTCAAACTGGCCGCCGTAAAACTGATGTAACTCACCTTCTAAAGAGCACAGAGCTTTGATTCATCATTGAGTAAAGTCATCATCATCTTCATCATCGCTTTCGTTCATCACATCTTGAGAATCCTCATCATTTTGGCACTGGATGTCACACTGACAAAGGTCTGTACAAGCCAAGTTGTTTGTTCTGCAGGAACATCTAGATGAGGAACAGTCTGTTTTGCACTGACATCTAACCATTTGAATGATGGCCTTGGGGGCTGGAGGCTCCTCAGTTGTGGTTGGTTTCACTTGTCCATCCGTGTCTTTGTAAAAGCCGTTTTGCAGGGGATTCAGCTGAGGATCCTGTTGAGCAATGCTTGCCTGACCCCACACTCTGGCTTGGATATGGACTCTAAGGATGTGCTGCTTGAGAGCTCCAAGAGTAGGAGGAAGCCTGTCACTTTCTGCCATGTGTTTGCAAAAGAGATACCATCGTAGTTCGGGGATGCTGTCGATGTGGATGCCATTTGGAGAGTAAGCAGCGCATACAAAGTTAGCTAGTGTGGACAACATGTCCTCCGTCACTTCAGTTGCATCTGAAAGCATTCGCACGGTGTCTATGACATCTTCACTTGCTTTGAGGTAGACATGCAGCCAGGTTGCTTTGCCTATTCGAGAGAACCTCCCAGTGTTGTCTGCCCCTGTGAAAGCATGAAAGGCTGGCAACGCCTTTGCTCTTTCGACCCCTAGAGCTGTACACAGTGGCTCTATTTGAAGTATTCCAGAGGCCATGGAAATGGATGTATTCCTCAGCAGTAGGTCATAGTTTGCTATGACTAGTACCAGGACATCTGTGTCGGGAGAGAAGAACACCAACTGCGCATCATGTGGGTTTCACTGGGATGCCAGCACGGCCTGGTGGATCAACAGGGTGTCAGCTTCTTCATGGTTGTTGTCCTCGAAGAGCAGGCCACTGTTGCTCCTAGTACACCCTGAAGCAGACGTGATGATCAACTTGGATGAGTGACTGTTGTATTCTAGAGTTTTCGCTGCCAGATAGTCAGTCAGATCAGCCTTTGTTTTGTCATGAGAAAGGAATCTGCTCATTGGGATGTGTTTGATGTTGGTGTCATCTCTGACTTGATACTGTACTGCATCCTTTCCTTGCCTTCTTTTAGCCCTGGTAGCACTCTTCAGAGAATCGTTTTTGTACGTGTCAAAGACCAGTATGATCTCATCACAATCGTTTGTTAGAGACATGAGTCTGTCATTGAAGCATTCACCCAGATCGTTGACTTTCACTACAGTGGCTGGTTTCTTTGTCAGCTTATGCACAAGTACCATCCCATCCACCAGTGCAATCTTCCGACTTGTAGGTTTACTAGATGTGGATGCCATAGTTCTTGTGTCCATTGGATCTTCTTGTAGAACACTTGCAGCTGGTGTCTGCTGCTGATCTTCGGGGTGAATTTCTGCTCTTGCTAACTTGTCGAGGAGATGAATTAACTTCGACTTGTCAGTGCATGGAAGAATTGTCCCATCTGGAGCGAACAGTGCTCTTGGTGTCACAGTGAACTCGTAATTTCCGATGG
The DNA here is from genome assembly GCF_964187855.1 of Myxine glutinosa. Taxonomy (NCBI): domain Eukaryota; kingdom Metazoa; phylum Chordata; class Myxini; order Myxiniformes; family Myxinidae; genus Myxine; species Myxine glutinosa. Next base: position 137,743,820 of record NC_136263.1, read on the forward strand.
CATATTTCTGGTTGACGTCTCTGTTTGACTTGGCAAGGACCATGAGCCTTCTGTACAGTTCCTTAGTCTCCTTCAGATCCACAGTCCTGTCTCTGAGTTTCACTGTGGTTCTCTTGTTCCCAGACGTGAACATCTTGTTGTTCTCCTTCTTGACTGGTGCCCAGAGGCTAACATCTCCATTGATATGCTCCGACATGTAGTCTTCATACAACTTCTGACCAGTGATATCAATGTTCAAGATCTGTGGTACATACTCGTCTGGGATGTAAGCATTCGTTATCACATTGTGCAGCTTGTCACCTTCAGTGTCAAATGGATTCCCGTGACTCAGTATTGCAGCCTTGATCTTGTTGATTGCTTCATGCTCCCTCTTGACTGCACTTGGACCAAGGTCATGATGTTCTGTGATCTTGTCACCTTCCAGGCCAAACTGACTCTTGAAGTCTTTTGACAGGCGTGATAATTCTGGTGTAACCATGAAGAATCTCTGTCCAGCATTGGCATTGTTAGAGATGCCAATCAGTCCAGAGTGAATCTTCATCAGCTTGTTCAGATGTTCACATGCATGATCTGGTCCAATGGATACAAACGGGATGTCATTCTTGGTTACTGATAGATTGCCAGCTCCTAGTTCTTCCCAGGTCCTAGGGTGATTGGTTCTTAGGTCATACATGTCTGCGATGTATCGGGGCCAGAGCCGCTTGTATTTGATCCGGTCCATGGCAAAGAATAACTTGCTCAGTTCTTCTCCAGCTTGGAGGTGAAGCACCAGGTCAGCACTCCGTGACGCTGCCACGAATAACAGGATTGTCTCCACCCGATGTAGATAGTTCATCATTGACTTGAACATTGCATTCTTGGATCTCCGTGCTTCCCACTCCTCGAGTGCCGTCACCATCCCATCAGATGTCAAGACTTGAAGGAGTTTGGTGTTTGCTTGTTTTACAGATTCAGCTTTCGTGCACTTGTTCGTCTCAGCACAGGCAGCTTCTACTCCCAGTATTTCTCATAGTATTTCTCATTACAGTCAACACAGTCAGGTTCAGCATGTCCAGATTTTAGATTTCGTTGGATTGTTTTTGGGATTTAGAAAAATCAAAGCTCCGTCTTATTTAGAAGATGAGATCCTGAGAAACATCAATTTTACGGCGGCCAGTTTGAAAAATCCAAGATGCCCGCCACATAGGAGCTCTACGGTCATGTCTAGCTTATCGAACTTGTTACCATTGGATTCTGGGCCCTTGAAAATGTATGTTTAGCCGTTAGAATCAAAGCTCTATGTTATTTAGAAGCTGAGATATTGAGAAAAATTAGTTCTACGGCGGCAATTTTGAAAATCCAAGATGGCCGCCATACAGGAGTCTGTGCAAATAGCAACATTGGTTGTCTGACTGACTATACAATATAGTTTCCAAAAATATATAGTTTTCCAAATCCCCCAAAAAATCCAACGAAACTTTAAATCTGGACATACTGAACCTGACTATCCTTCCTAATTTAATGTTAGCAACCGACATAAATATTAATACACATTTTTGGACATTTTTGTTTCCATCAAAATTAAGGGGGTAGCCTTAGTTTTGCTTCACTGAGAGTTTATTAATGGTATACATTTCTTGATTATGTGATCTTATTTTGAAGGGTAATAAATGGGGATGATTTTGGTGTGTCAAACATATAAATCGGTCATATACTTTTGGGGTTATGAACAAAATGATGGGGGACTAGAACCTAAACTGAAACGGAATTTTGACAAAATGTTGAAGTTTTTGGTGGCTTGAAGAATGAACAGCTAGGATAAGGCCTTATGGTGGTACTCTATGTGTGCAGTATGTCTTTCCAGTCAATTTGATACCATACAAAGCTACCCATGCTATATATTTGTCCATGTAGATACGTTATACCAAATTCAGTAAGTGGTGGAAATGGTGTACACAAATGAATCAGCAAAATGCTTATAAATCGGTAATGCACACCTATATAGAATTAAAACCGGGCATATCTACTGCCCTTAGGACCCTTCCACCAAACTATATAGGTTTTAGGTATATACACTGATGCGTGAACGGAACTCACAAATGGATATCTGGTTCCTGCACTATAACTTTGGTTGTGTGCCTACTCCAGTATAACTCCCTTCTATGCTGACAAGTGATCTAGTCCCTGCTGGTGAGAAACATCCCCATAACATGATGCTGACACCACCATGCTTCACAGTAGGAATGGTGTTCTTTGGGAGATGTGCTGTGTTGAATTTGTGCCAAATGTAACATCATAAAGTTCCATCTTGGTTTTGACAGACTAAAAAATGTTTTGCCACATGGCTTCAGAATCTCCAGTGTTTTTTGGCATACCTCAAATGAGACTCCAGGTGGGCTTTTTTGATAAATTACTTCCTTCTTGCCACCCTACCGTACAGGCCAGACATGTGGAGTGCTTGGGATGTTGTTGTCACATGCACACAGTGACCAGTCTTTACTAGAGTCCCTGTATATAGAGAGTTGTGTCAACTCAAATTTGGACGCCATTTTGTGTCTAAGTGTGTCGGATTAGATATACATGTACATTCTCGATATGGGGTGATATATTCTAAACCTGCTAAAACAAATTTTACTACACATATTTCGTCTTATTGTTACATACAGGTGATATTTGTTTTGTCAAAAACTCAGCTATTGCCGTGAAAAAGAGCTGTGTGGTGATATTAAAAGTGGTATGGCAATGCATATTACAAGCCAACACTGCATATAAGAGCTAACATTATAAGTAAGACAAACCAATGCTGTCGTTCTCTGAATTTTAATAACTTTTAGAAAGGAGTGTGGGCATATCCAATATTTTTGTGGGTACACAATTTGTGGGTACACAAATACACCTGTTTTACTGCATTAATCACCTAGAAATATTGTATGTTTTGGGAACGATAGCTGTCACCAGGTTAAATATATAGGGATTGTCCAATGTGCAAAATCTTCCATCACTACAATTTGGCCATAAATCCCGGGGTGGGAAATATTTGAGCAAATATGCCACAAGACGCATGAGCACTGTACAAAGCAAACAATAACTCGTCAAATTTTGGACGTATGGATGGCTGCACAACCCGCAAAAAAATTGAGCAGGTCCCCACCTAAAATTGCTTTTATGATTGCCGATTAGGCTAAAGATTTTAAACCCAAAAAATAACTTGCCTCGGAATAAGTTTTGAATGGACGGACAGACAACTGAAAACAAAACGGACCATGGGTTTCCCACCCCTATAAAATCAAAATTAATTCCCTCTGAAAAAGTACAGTGACATTGCCCGCAGACTACCCAACCGTAGACCAGGCAATGTCACTGTACCGGGACATTTCATCAATCAATGACAATATGCGGTCCGCGAGGACTACCCGAAAAAAATTGAGCAGGGTTCTTCCCACGGAAATGCATTTTTGGTCAGCTCCTTGAAGATTATAAACAAACACAAATCACTTCCCTTTAAAAGGGTTTTCAACGGACAGACAACCAAAAAAAAACCGAGCAGATAGAATTGCTTTTGAACATCGATCATCAAGCGGCGTGGGCCTACCTGGCAGAGTCTCGAGGAGTCGATCGCTTTCCAGCTCTTTCGTCTGACTTTCGCTTCCCAAATTTGTCTTCTGACTTTATCACTTGGAAATCTATACATCTTATATTTCCCAGATTGGTTTGAACAACCAAAAGCAGAACAACCAGTCATTTTGTTTGGCAATAAACAACATTCCCGTACCAAGCTGACGTTCACGCACGGTGAAGTTAGACACAAAATGGCGCCACGAAATCACGTGACCAGAAATCTCGGGTCAGCGCATGGCGCAACTCTCTTTATACAGGGACTCTAGTCTTTACCATAAAGGCCTGATAGCTCTTTCGAAGTTGCCATTGCCCTCTTGGTGGCCTCTCTGATCAGTCTCCTCCTTGCTTGGTCATCCAGTTTGGAGGGATGACCTGATCTCGGCAGGGTCTTGGTGGTACCATATGCCTTCCACTTCTTAATGATTGTCTTGACTGTGCTCCAAGGGATATTCAAGGCCGTTGAATTATTTTTATACCCATCCTATGATCTGTGCCTTTCCACAACTTTATCCCGGAGGTCTTTGGAAAGGTCCTTGGTGCTAATGGTAGTCTTTGCTGTTAAATGCACTACTCGGCAGAGTAAACCTACAGGAACAGCTATTTTTTTTCTAAAATACGTATTGATTCTTGTCTTTTTGCACTTGTTGTTTTCATGTTTTGTTTGCATTATGTTTTGCACTCTGTCAAAGCGCCTTTGGGCTTCATGAAAAGCGCTATACAAAATAAATGAATTATTATTATTATTATTCATATAAGGTGAATCACTGCAATTTAACACAGGTACAGGCGAATTAACTTGGTGTGTGATTTTGAAGATGATTGATTACACCTGAGCTAATTTACAATTGCTATTATAAGGGGGGTAGACGCTTATCCAACCAATATATTGTCGCTTATTATTTTAAATAAATTTTCTGAAATTTGTAGAATTTGTTTTTCATTTGGAAGTTGTGGGTTATGATGAGGGCAGGTTTTAAAGGCCAATCTTTTAACACAAATATGTGTTCACTACAGTCTATTTTTGAAGATAAAACAAATTTGAAAAACATGTTCCATAAAAGAGCAATTATGTCTTTTTTATTGGAATTGTAGATGGTGGCTTGCAAGCCAAGCCTCAAGAACAGTGTACAGAAATGTAAAAAAAAAAGAAAAAAAAAAGTAACATTAAATACAAGGCACAGGGAGGCGAAATTTGCTGCACATGATGTGCAACGCATGCAGAGTAAAACGAGTGTTCATTTACGTCCGTAGAATGTCTAATAAACAAAGAAGATATAAGCACACCTGACACTACGGCGAGGCTTCAAACTTTGGCACGCTCCCGAGGCGGCACCGTCAAATAAACTGTTCCAGTCAAACAAACTGTTCCAACCAGTCAGATTTGAGGGTTTTTTTTTACTAGTATCTATTATTGTATACATGTACATTTTTATGTGAAATGAACATCACACAAATAAAAACATTTTGTCATGCTTGCTGTCAGTTGGTTAGAATGCCACAATCAAAATATTATGCCCCTAAATGGTCTAAAATCCACTAATCTGATCAGAGCTCATGAGAAAAGGGGAAATGGCTACACTTCTTTTAAACTCAATTTCACAAAACCAATTTGCATATTTTGTGAGAAAATCAATCTTGTAATCAAAATCAGCACTTGCCTGGAAGGCAGCATTTTTTTCAGGGCTTATTAAGCTGCAAACTGACTGAATATGCTCACACAAAAACAAATTCAGCATGGGGTTTAATTCCGATTCGGCTGGAAAAAAGGCAGAACACCGCGGAATCTATGTTTTCAAACGTGTGTACCCAGCTTTGAACCAGATTATCTTGGTATAGTGCAGAACATTCAGATGCCTGAATGAGCATTTTGGCAAGCTCCACACGAGGCTTGTCAAATACTATGATTCCGCTGACTCGAAGCTAGGTTATGACGCACACTGCCCAAAGTCACCCAGGCATGGTGTGCTGTATGCCAAATATTTCAGTCTTAACCCACCCACACCTTTCTGTCTATTAATCTTTCAGTAAGGTCGGATTGGCCCAGAGGAGTAAATGAAACAACACAACTTCTTTCAAATATCAATGGCTGCTGCGATGATTTGCTCCACTGTCTTTATGGTATTTTGTATACGCATTACAACATGAATGGTGTATAAGGAAAGCACATCCTCACATCACCTTTCATGTGGCCATTCCCACATCATTTAAGTTTTGTATTTAAAATAGGCCTGGGTAATAATGGAAAAACTTATATCACGATAATGGACCTCATTATCACGATAATAGCATGATAATATAAACAAGAAGAAAAAGACATAAAATGTCATAGTCCCGACCGTGGTTTTAGTAATTTTGCTGTACGGAGTTAAAGGCTGTCATTCAGCCATCTTTGGTCGAATTACAAAACAAAATCTGCATATGTATGTATACTCCTGCATTGTCTTTGTGCCAAATTTAAAGAAAATCGGACCATGCATGTCCGAGAAATTGTTGGACAGGTTTAATTAACAAAAATGGCTGCCAGTCGGCCATCTTGATTGTGATCTCAGAAAAATGACCATCTTACATACAGCATATGTAAGCCATTATTCATTATCTGTGTGCCAAGTTTGAACAGCATTGACAAATGTGCATGTCCCGAGAAATGGTTGAGGACGTTTCCAACATCGGTTTTTTTTTTTTTTTTTACAACTAAAATGGCTGCCAGTCGACCACCTTTGATCGCATCGTGAAACAAAATGATGTGCATATGTATACCATCATGTATTGTCTGTGTGCCAAGTATGTATGTATGACACACGATCTCCGAGATATGGTTGCAGACACACGGACGCAAGAGACCAAATCCATAAGCCCTGTTTTGGACGAAGTCCAATGTGGGCTAATAATGTAAATTGTGCCTTGACAACCATGTAGCATACAATAACAATCCACATAAAATCAAACTGAATAGCCATAGAGTTACCTGTGTTTGTACTGTACTCTTTATTTCATAATTCTGTTGAAATGTGTTCAAAATCAAACCTTATTTTACTTTGCCGAGTGACTGGACAAGCACTTTGCAAAGCGATTGATACGAAACGTCTGGCTTGGCAAGCGATAGTAAGCAGCTTGCTAACGGAACACACCAATCAAGATGCCTGCCAACAGAACACACCGAGCAAGCTGCCTGCTGACGGAACACACCAAGCAAGCTGCCTGCTAACGGAACACACCAAGCAAGCTGCCTGCTAACGGAACACACCAAGCAAGCTGCCTGCTAACGGAACACCCCAAGCAAGCTGCCTGCTAACGGAACACACCAAGCAAGATGCCTGACAACGGAACACACGAAGCAAGCTGCCTGACAACGGAACACACCAAGCAAGCTGCCTGCTAACGGAATACACCAAGCAAGCTGCCTGACAACGGAACACACTAAGCAAGATGCCTGACAACGGAACACACGAAGCAAGCTGCCTGACAACGGAACACACCAAGCAAGCTGCCTGCTAACGGAATACACCAAGCAAGCTGCCTGCTAACGGAACACACCAAGCAAGATGCCTGACAACGGAACACACGAAGCAAGCTGCCTGCTGACAGAACACACCAAGCAAGCTGCCTGCTAACGGAACACACCAAGCAAGCTGCCTGCTAACGGAACACACCAAGCAAGCTGCCTGCTAACGGAACACACCAAGCAAGCTGCCTGCTAACGGAACACACCAAGGCTGCATGCTAATGGCACACAACAAGTAAGCTGCATGCTAATGGAACACACCAAGCAAGCTGCATGCTAACGGAACACACCAAGTAAGCTGCATGCTAATGGAACACACCAAGCAAGCTGCATGCTAACGGAACACACCAAGTAAGCTGCATGCTAACGGAACACACCAAGCAAGCTGCCTGCTAACGGAACACACCAAGCAAGCTGCCTGCTAACGGAACACACCAAGCAAGCTGCCTGCTAACGGAACACACCAAGGCTGCATGCTAATGGAACACAACAAGTAAGCTGCATGCTAATGGAACACACCAAGCAAGCTGCATGCTAACGGCACACACCAAGTAAGCTGCATGCTAACGGAACACAACAAGCAAGCTGCCTGCTAACGGAACACACCAAGCAAGCTGCCTGCTAACGGAACACACCAAGCAAGCTGCATGCTAACGGAACACACCAAGTAAGCTGCATGCTAACGGCACACACCAAGTAAGCTGCATGCTAATGGAACACAACAAGTAAGCTGCATGCTAATGGAACACACCAAGCAAGCTGCATGCTAACGGCACACACCAAGTAAGCTGCATGCTAACAGAACACAACAAGCAAGCTGCCTGCTAACGGAACACACCAAGCAAGCTGCATGCTAATGGAACACACCAAGCAAGCTGCATGCTAACGGAACACACCAAGTAAGCTGCATGCTAACGGAACACACCAAGCAAGCTGCCTGCTAACGGAACACACCAAGCAAGCTGCCTGCTAACGGAACACACCAAGCAAGCTGCCTGCTAACGGAACACACCAAGGCTGCATGCTAATGGAACACAACAAGTAAGCTGCATGCTAATGGAACACACCAAGCAAGCTGCATGCTAACGGCACACACCAAGTAAGCTGCATGCTAACGGAACACAACAAGCAAGCTGCCTGCTAACGGAACACACCAAGCAAGCTGCCTGCTAACGGAACACACCAAGCAAGCTGCATGCTCACGGAACACACCAAGCAAGCTGCCTGCTAACGGAACACACCAAGCAAGCTGCCTGTTAACGGAACACACCAAGCAAGCTGCCTGCTAACGGAACACACCAAGCAAGCTGCATGCTAATGGAACACAACAAGCAAGCTGCATGCTAACGGAACACACCAAGTAAGCTGCATGCTAACGGAACACACCAAGTAAGCTGCATGCTAACGGAACACACCAAGCAAGCTGCATGCTAACGGAACACACCAAGCAAGCTACCTGCTAACGGAACACACCAAGCAAGCTGCATGCTAACGGAACACACCAAGCAAGCTGCCTGCTAACGGAACACACCAAGCAAGCTGCCTGCTAACGGAACACACCAAGCAAGCTGCCTGCTAACGGAACACACCAAGCAAGCTGCATGCTCACGGAACACACCAAGCAAGCTGCCTGCTAACGGAACGCACCAAGTAAGCTGCATGCTAATGGAACACACCTCTGATACTAATGGCTTTAATAGCATATACAGTACTGTGCAACAGTTTGGGTTATTCAAATGATATTCAGATTTTAGGGTAAATTCATCAAATTTATCAGTGATATGTCATATGTGTTTTGTTATTGTAAATCAACAGCCTTTATAAATGCACATGAAACAAAGTGCTTGAGTAAATACCAAGAACGATGTTATGGTAAGGTATCAGTTCATCAGTGCAGTACATTGTGTGTCCACCCTTTGACTCTTGGGTGCCATCACTCTTTTACTCATACTTCCTGATGTGACTGAAGCACTCTCACACGAATATTGTGCCAAATATCCTGCACTACATTTTTTTGTTTTTTTTGTTTTTTTTTGTATCCAAGATCGAGGCTCGTGAAAGAGCTAACATTAATCACACAAAAAGACAAACCGACACACAAAACACAAAAAACAAGGGGAGCGGCAGACAAGATGGGGAGAGAGGGGGAAGGACACAAACACAACATTTGAGAGCAGGGACATCGGGAGGACTTGGGGGGGAGGTGGGAGAGGAATAGAACATATGAACACTGCAAGGACTCTGGGGTGAATTACCGGGGGTAGAAAAGATCAAGGTTTTCGATGGGGAAAGATAAGAGATGGTGGTGAACAGCTGTTTTAAAGACCTGGAGGGAGGAGTGGGATTGAAGGGAGTGGGGGAGTTTGTTCCAGAGGCGGGAGAAAAGGGGCATGAAAGAGTGAAGGTGAGCAGAGAGCCTAGACTTTGGCAGTTTAACCACAAGAGGGTTGCAGGCAGTTCTTGTGCGACCTGCAGGAATATTGGGGGGACAGAGCACAGAGACAGCTGGGGGAGCAAGGCCGGAGAGGAGTCGGTAGAAGACAGAAAGACCACCAACCTGCCTGCGGTGAGTGAGTGAAAGGCCCTCGGTGTTGACTACATCGCAGGAGATTCCAATGATTCTGAAAGCTTTGGCCTCAACAACGTGAAGCCGAGCAAGGTGTGAGGCAGGAGCACCAGCCCAGAGGGGGGAACAGTATTCCATTGAGCTGCGGATGAAAGCCTTGGAAATGTGGTTTTCCCAAGAAAGATCATGGCAGATAGTGAGACCCAAAAGCTTGAGCGACAGAACTTCATGGAGAGGATTGTTGAGAAAGTAGATGGGAGGGTTGTCCAGTCGGTCCTTTTGGAGAGACATTGTAAGAGTGTGAGATTTGTCAGGATTGAAAGACATGTTCCACTTGTTTGACCAGTCTGTGATTTTGTCCAGGTCTGCAGAGAGTGAGGAGGCTGCAGTTCCACAGTTCTGTAAGGTTAGTTGGGTTCCTCTTGTTCTCTGTTTCCAGGTCATTCCATATGGCGTCGTGTTCAGACTCTGGGGTGATCATTCTAACACTTGGAGCACACCAGATGTAACCTTGTTCTCCAAAGACTATTTTACGATATTTGAAGTCTGTTTTGGATCATTTTTTTTCTTGGAAAATGAATCCCCCTCTGATGAAACATTTTCCACTAGGAACTGCATGGTGCTGCAGTATCTGCTTGACCTCCACTTTTGTTAGTGTCCCATTGATTTTAACAAGTTTTCCAACACCAAAAGCTGAGATACAACACAGACAGTTACAGAGCCTCCCCTGTGTTTAACAGTAGGTTACAAACATTGCATGGTCGTAACATTCTCCAGGTCTTCGGCATACAAACTGGCATCTTCAATCTAAAAAGTTCAAACTTCGATTCATCAGACCATAGTACCCGATTGCCATGTTCAGTCACCAAATCTTTGTGTTTTTACCTACGCCATCGGAGGTTATGTTTTCACCCCTGTCTGACTGTCCGTTTCTGTCTGTCTGTCTGTCCGTTTGTGAACAAAATATCTCAAAAAGGTTGTGGACGGATTTGGACGAAATATGGCAGAGATGTAGCATATGTGATAAGGGCAAAATGATTAGATTTTGGTGAAGATCTGGATTCGGATCCGGCTACTAGAATTTTTAAAGTGAATCTTCACCATTGGGAAATAGGGCCAAAAATGATACATAGCAGGATATCTCTCAAAAAGTTGTGGACGGATTTGGACGAAACTTGGTGGACCGGTTGGGTGTCTGACAGCGACGATTACATTCCATTTTGGTGAAGATCTGAATATGGATTCAGATATGAGAATTTTTATTTTTTTGAAGTGATTCTTCACCATCGGGAGATCAGGCCAAAAATGATACATAGCAGGATATCTCAAAAAGTTATGGATGGATTTGGACAAAACTTGTTGGACAGGTTGCGTGTGTGACAAGGAAGTTTCGATTCAATTTTGGTGAAGATCCGGATCCAGCTAGTATAATTTTTCAAGTGATTCTTCACCATTAAGTGATATGGCCAAAAACGAGCGGTAGATCAGGGTATGAAAGACTGGACCTTTGTCGATTCCTGTTTTTGATTTTGATTAAATGTGATTCTGTATTGTGATTTTCTGGTCTACTCTGAGATACAAAACGTAAACTGTTCACCAGGCAGAGGTATGCTTTCTACTGAGTGCCGTTCTAGATGTTTGTGTGTTTGTCTGTCTCTTGGACATCTCAAATGTGTGTTTGCAGGATATCTCAAATAGTTATGGACAGATTCAGCCGAAATTTGGTGGACATGTTGGGTGTGTGACAACGATTAATTGATTTGATTTTGGAGAAAATTTGGATCTAGATCCGCATACTAGAATTTTTAAAGTGATTCTTCACCATTGAGAAATTAGGGCCAAAAATAATACATAGCACGATATCTCAAAACATTATGGATGGATTCGGACTAAACTTAGTGGACAGGTTGGGTGTTTGACAATGACGAATTGATTAGATTTTGGCGAAGATCTGGATACTAGAATTTCAAAAGTTATTCTTCCCAATTGAGAGATTTGGCCAAAAACGATATATAGCACATTTCAAAGTGTTGTGGACAGGTTATGCCAATTCTTGGTGGATGAGTTGGGGGGAGGACTTTGTGGCTGTGGGTTACAAAGCTCAAAAAACAGCTCTTCACTTAGAAGGGTAGAGCACTGGATTGCCTTCCCCCCAACAGGGACGATACACATCCAGCACATGGAGAGAGCCGACGGCACCATGGTGGCAGGAAGGGCTGGATGTAAAACATTGCTTCAAAAAGGATCCTAAGATCCTAGGATCCAAAGCCTGCACCCTAACTACTAAGCCAACACCAGGCCATTTTCCCCTTAAGGCCATTTTCCCCGCTAGAGCGGGGGTTAGCCATGCGGGCCCCATGAAAATCATGGTTCCCTATTTGAGGCAATGTTTTATGGCCGAATGCCCTTCCTGACGCCAACCCTTAGTCCCCTCTTACGATGCGCAGGGATACGGTGTACCTATTCTAAATCGGGGTACACACCAGGATCATTCATCCCAGCAAGCTGGTACTCAATTTGCAAGGATGACAGGCTGAGTCCACCCCACTGGCATCAACTCAGCGATTGACCGGGATTCGAACTCAGGATCCTCGGATCCCAAGCCTGCGCCCTAACCGCTAAGCCAACACCAGGCTTTAGTGTTGATGCAAGTGGAGGAAGTCAGAAAGGCATGAAGGTAGTTTTGCACACCACAGGCAGCAACTTTGGCAAGTAGACCAAGTGGAATTATGGTCAGAGCATCCACACTAAGTCTGGAAGGTTGGCAGTTCGATTCTGCAATGGGACGAAACATACCAAAGACATTCATAATGTTTTTGCTATGTTTCACTTCCAAAAATGCTCGATACTTCCTCGCTTTATGCAAGCTCAGTTGGCATTCCTTGGCGAAGGACAATTCTCTGTAAAATGTGTCACGCTGATTGCAGAGAGAAGGCACCACCACTAGATGGTGCAGTCAGCATCCAGTGTATTACTGGGAAGAAACATTCCCCAAGGTGAACACTGTTTATCTGATATCAAGTCCAATGTCATCTGCTGCCTGTCTACATGCGAGTACATGATTTGGGTGGGAGACAGGTCTTTCATGAGAGCTGGAAACTGTAAAATAAAAATAAAAAAGGAGCAGAATACCATACTCAAGAAAAATTAAAAGTCTTCGCTTCTTGTGTTAGACTTGGGGCTTCCAACCTCCAAGCATTGCTGAGAGAGGAGCAGCAGCAGCAGCTTATCCAGAGATGAGTGAAAGGGCCAGAATACAAACTGATGGTCACAGACTCGGCTTTTCGAAAAAACAAAAGATTATGACAGCAGCGACGTGATTCCGTGACTCACGTTCTGGGTGAAATGGGTACCAAAGGACCTCAATTTGTTCAAAAGGTAAATTGTGTGGCTATTGAAACAGAGCTCACGCTATAGTTTTCCAACACAGGTATGAAAACATGAATCCATCAGATGATTTTTTTTCTGATTAGATTTCTTGAAGGAGATTATGGCATGCGATGAAACAAGAATCCATCATTTTATGCCAAAGTCAAAGCGAGCCATGATGGAGTTGAGTGGAGACTTTATTGGCCAAAAATATGCCAGAAGGTTCAATATTTAATGTGGGTGTGTGGGCAGAGGTTATGTTTTCACCTAAGGTGGATCACCTGGTGTTGGCCTAATGGTAGGGTGGTGGGCTTGGGATCCCAAGGTCCTGAGTTAGAATCCCGTTGAATTAACGCCAGGTGGGGTTGACTCAGCCTGTCATCCTTCCGAGGTCGGCAAAATGAGTACCAGATAACTGGTTATAGAGAGGCATTGCATCGGCGGCAGATGCGCCCACAGAGAAATGATGCAACCAGCAGCCGGGTGGCTGCGCCCAAATCACCCACCTAATGTGGGCGGAGATTATGTTTTCACTTTCACCTAAGGGGGGCAGAGGTAATGTTTTCACCTAATGTGGGCGGAGGTTATGTTCACACACCTGTCTGTTTGTCTGTCTGTTTATCTGTGAACAGGATATCTCAAAAAGTTATTGATGGATTCAGACGAAATTAGGTGCACAGGTTGATTGTGTGACAAGGATGAAATGTTTAGAATTTGGTGAAGATTCGGATCTGGATACAGTACTGGAATTATAAAGTGTTTCTTCACCATTGAGAGATGGGGCCAAAATTGATAAATAGAAATAGAATTTGTGGATTGATAATGACAAAACTTCGGGAATGAGTTGGTTCGGTGACAAGAACAAGCCGATTAGATTTTGGTTCAGGCCCGGATTCAGATCCGGCCTATCAGTGGTATACAAAACATAAACTGTTAGCCTGGTGGAGGTATGCGCTCTACCGAGTGCCATTCTAGTTTTATATGGAATTTCATCAACGTGAGGACAAAATGGTCAACACAGTACGACAGCGACTTGTAACATAATTCAGTGGGACAAACAATGCAGGAAACCTGCCAGATATGCTATCTCAGGTTCTGACTTCACTGCATTCAATAATCACCCTCACATAGAAAATGTGACCACTAATGCTTTAGTGGTGACAGATCAGCAAGTTCTAAATTATCCCCCATCCAGTGCAGAGATTTAATTTTGTGATTTTTTCATCTCTTTGCTCCACTCAAACAATGTTTGCATCGCATTAAGTTTACGAACGATGAAGATGCCAAAACACGTGTCCTGAAATGACTGCGCATCACTCCAGAAATGATTGTGCACCCATCCAGAAGGTGCAGATGGCATCAATGTGCGAACTCATCAATGGAGAAAGTGTGCATGCCCAGTAGCTTAGGTGAAGTGCATCAACTTCCCTGTGGTTGAGATTTTCTCAGACAAACAGTTTACAACCTCAAACTGCAAGCATGTATAGTGCGTCTCATCTTCTGTCAACTTTTGGCATACTATCCTGAAGGAACTTTAATGTGATTGCATAAACTCAAAATCCTGTTGTACAACTCAAAACCAAATTAGAAGCATACAAAGACTATACAAAACAAACACAGGCTGGCCTCATCTATTGTTACTGAACGGCACGACGTTTGCCCTGGCCAACAAACCATCAGCTAGTCATTAAACAAGCAAAACTGGAAAGAAAGACAAAACAAAGTGAGGAATGACAGAATAAATCATGCCGAATTTTACTTACAACTTCATCTTCCTCATCAAGGATCAGAAAGTTAATATTACGTGTAAATAATACATCATATGCATTGATTTACAAAGAAACACTCAGCATGTGGAATTTGGCTAATGTAGTCATGATGCGTAACCCTTCTATTTTATGTATCGGATTCGCCAAAGCCCGAGACCAATGCCAAAAGGAAATTCTGAGTCAGTGCCCAACATAAATAGCACCATGCAAGGACATGTTTCATGTTCTTCAAACATGGCAACCTTCGACTAATTGAAAACATCATGTATCCAGAAATATCGCATATTATTTAAGATAAAGATAACAGGTAGCAAAAAGCACAATTGGGTCTGTTAAATACAAAAAAAAATACAATAATCACCAAAACCTTACATTTACAGCTTCCACCTCAATGAAATAAAAATGGTTTGGAAAAACATAAAGGCAGTTTTTTGCCTGGATACACGGAATGGAAAAGCATTTTCCATTCTCCTGACCAAACCAGGAAAGCAATGTCCAGAACACTACGCCAGATGGGAATGCATCCAGGCTAATGGGTATGCGAGTGGCCAAGAAGCAGAAGCTTGGGATTGATGGAAAATCCTGTACGGGCCTGGCACAGCTGCAGCAGAAGGTTTATCGGCCGAGCATAGGCAATCTTTTCTTGGTGAAAGGCGAAGGTCTGCTTTTGGCCTTCATGCCAGTGCTTCGAAAATGGTTTTGCAGCAAATGGTGCGAACTGGCAGCGACAAACATGTGCCAATGTCAAAACCAAGTAGTTAAGCAGGGAGAATAATTGATGGTTTGAATTCACTTTGATTCTTCAATTATTCATTCTTATTATTAAATCAATATCTTTACGATGATGACATCATAATTTAGTGTAAGGCAGGGAGAAATCTCCATATCCCTTCCATTTTTTGACATTACTATGCATATAACATAACTGGCTTGGTCAACAAAAAAGCACATGAAAAACGTCTTTGCTGCCTCCACTCTCCTCCATCAGCAAGGGATGTGCTGCCAACAAGACTGCTTTCCCGGCTCGAACCAGCAGGCTTCAAGCCTATGGCACATGGCCCAGCAGCTGATATTTGGCAGAGCTTTCCAAGTCGGCTAGTGTATTCCATCTGACGAGTTCAGAAATGCTGCAACAGAGCCTCCCCTTTGGAGTGAGGAGACAGTATGTTCCTGACATGTGTCGTCCATTCATGCCCTATCCAAATAAATGATCTCAAGAAGGATTGTTCTCAGTAAAGATATGCGGGATAGAAAGGAAACCAAAAAGGCCAAGGGAAATCTAGTTCATCACCATAGTGGGGACTACTTGTACTAAAATTATGGAGCAGTTGTGAAAACATTATTTCAATAACATGAAATTGGTGTTAGCTTAGCCTGGTGTTGGCTTCGCGGTTAGGGTGCCGGCTTGGGATCCTAGGATCCTGGGTTCGAATCCCGGTCGATCGCTGAATTGACACCAGCGGGGTTGACTCAGCCTGTCATCCTTCCGAGGTCGGCAAATTGAGTACCAGCTTGCTGGGATGAATGATCCCGGTGTGTACCTCGGCTTAGAATAGGTACACCGTATCCCTGCGCATTGTAAGAGGCGACTAAGGGTTGGCACCAGGAAGGGCATCCGGCCATAAAAACATTGCTTCAAACATGGAACCATGATTGTCATGGGGCCCGCAAGGCTAACCCCTGCTCTAGCGGGGAAAATGGCCTTAAAACGATCATTCATTCATTCATTCAATTACATGACATATCCATGCATGGCATTAACAAGTCACCCTTCCTCCCCATCAACCCAAACAGAGGGCTTAGTGTTATTAATGCTGTCAAGATGTATTGTTCGTGAAGTAAAAGATCAATCGGTGATTAAAAGGCAAAGTATTTACAAGTTTTTTAATCTTAGATATATTATAACATCGTGCCGGACTCAAAATCATAGAATGGCGGTCAGCTTTGTAAGATATTCAGAAGGCATGTTGCAGATTCAAATTGCTTGTGTGTGTTTGTGCCAACAATTTAATGGGCATGTATTCATGTTTGGAAGTGAATTGGGGACATGGAGGGAATAAAGAAATAAAAAAGGAGGGGAAAAGTATTATAGAACTTGGAGGATATGGGGAAAAGTGAGTAGGAAGACAGTAAAAAGGAAGTGTCGTGATGAGAGTGAAAACGCAAAATGAGGAGAAAAGAATGAGTAGAAAGAGCAGAATAGATGGGAAGAGAGTGAATCTGTTACAAAATAGAGCACTGAGTGTACAAAAGGGAAATGAACAATGGTTTATGTTATATTTTCCAGAACCTATGTATTACAAAATGTATTTTTCGATTTGTTCTTTGTCCTCATCACTAGGTGACGATGGTGATGTCCCATTGTGAAAACACTGGAATGGCATCACATATCCTGGGCTCCAAAGCAGATAAAAGCAACAGTACGAGGGCATTTATTCTTTGCTTCTGGAAACTGAGGTCATCTCAAACAATTACCACAATTTCAGTATAGGACTGCTGGTGTAAATTGAGCAGGTGCATTAATGACTTTAAGGAAGGGGATAATCAGCTTGCCATACTTAGTTTGATCTACAAGCAATTCCAGTGTACATTCTGTGGTTAACTCCATGCCCTCAGAAGAAGCTAGGATGAACACTAAAGCTTTCAACAGTAAAAAGGCAGTGATGCCCAAAATTCCCCAAAGTTTAAAAAAAAAAAGATACAAGATTACAATTGAAAATCAACAGGTTCAATTACATATTGCATGTGAAAATCATGTCCCCGAGGCTGGGCCAAATCAGGGGTGATTTTCAATTTTTCATACTACAAGGTTGTAATTTACCTAAAAGTTGTGGCTGGGTAACAGAAACAAAACCATTAAATTTGTTTTCAAAAATATTGACGTCTTACGGTAAAACAGCCCGTTACCATAGCAACCGTTACAGACGACTCAAAAAATTCTTAAAATCGATGATTTCTCAGGCTGTGTGTGACCCCAGAGTTGATTCTGGTACCAAAAGATTCAGAATTGAAAGCCAAGGATGATTGGATAGCTTAACAATGTCTGTGACACAATTCAATACATCTTTTATCCCAAAAACTCATTTTTATCTCAAATTTAAGGCATTTGTTTGAAAAAAAAATGAAAATTTTGCTTTTTAATCATAGGATAATCATTAATCAGAGCTATAGTCAAATTAAATGTACTTTAAATTAACTTTTGTCATTGATTAAGCTTTTTTGTCTCAAATTTAAGGTCTGACATTGAACATTGATAACAAAATAAAAAACCTAGTCCCAATTGTAATCAATGGAGGCCAATGACTTCTTAGTCACAACCTCAGTGGATGTTGCCAGTCCATGCAGCTTCTCCCTGACGCCCTTCACAACCCTGTATAGAGCCTGGAGCTGCGCCTCAGATGTGGGGGCCTTGTTAGTGTTCAAATCTGTGGCGAGTCCAAGTGTCCGCTCTGCTGCGTCATTGACAACTGGGAGTTTGGCCACAACTTCCTTGCCATGACGATAGCTGTCTGCGGTGGGCCACTGTGCAACGGGGAGCTTGACAAAACTGGAGTCAATACCCAAGAGTTCAAACATGCTCCAAGAGTCGTAACCAACAAAGTCTTTGAGGGCTTTACTCCCCAATTGCTGTGAGGCTGGCATCTCCTGTATCATGTTATGTGCAGTCCCATGGTACCTGAGCATAGCCCTTCTCATAGTCTGCTTGTCAGATGACGTTCTGTCCGAGAAGAGTGCCAAAGAGACCAATCTCTCTGAGAGGTACCACAAATGGTTTTGTAGCTTCTCTCGGGCCACAGTCACAAAGGACAGAAATTTGGCAGGCCACTTTGTTGGATTCTTTGCGATACTGGCCTCAGCCTTGAGGAGGTTCTTCATCAGGTACATGTCGTTAGATGGTGCATCTGCAGCACTGGTACATGTCAACCACGCTTTAGTGTAGAAGACTGACATGAATGCAGCGAGACTGGTTATGTCTTCCAGCTCTTCGGGTGTGTAGATATCTCCCAGCTGCCGACGGTCCTGCAAGTCCTTCACTACAAGCTTGACTGCATCCTTTTTGCTAGACTGAAGGTGGCTGGTTTCCTGCAGATGTCTGTGATACCCATGGTACTGGAGAACAACCAGTTCCCCTGTTGGTGGATAAGGGCCAGTGAATCCCTGGTTTCCTGGTAGATTGAAGATGGGGGGACACTTTTCGAAGAGCCACAACACGGTCTTGGCTTTTGTATCCATGCCTAATTGCCTATGTGATGCACTGCAATAAAAAAACAATTATTAATATAATGTTTGAATGAGAAAAGTAAACAAAAACAGCATACTTGCCTGATGAATGGTTACAGTAACAACCGAAAGCAGGCATTAAAATTAATGATTGTAAGCTGCTTTTATTAACTTTTTTTTATTGAAATTAAGATGGCCAAATTTAAACAACGTTATAACAGTTATAAAAACTGCACAATACAAGGTTGTAAAAGACAATTTAAAGTAAATTTAATTTGATTAATGGTTATCCTATGATTAAAAAGCAAAATTTTCCAATTTTTTCCCATAAATATGCTTGAAATTTCAGACAAAAATCAGTTTTGTGGATAAAAGTGGTATTGAATTGTGTCACAGACATTGTTAAGCGATCCAATCATCCTTGGCTTTCAATTCTGCATCTTTTGGTACCAGAATCAACTCTGGGGGTCAAACACAGCTTGAGAAATCGTCAATTTAGGCATTTTTTGAGTCGTCTGTAACTGTTGCTATGGTAACGGGCTGTCTGACCGTAAAACGTCAATATTTTTGAATTTCTTTTTCATGATTTTGTCCCTGATACTCACTCACAACTTTTAGGTAAATTACATTGAATTAGGAAAATCACCTCCGATTTGGCCCAGCCTAAATTGTCCCCTCCCTCCACCAGCCTATTTCAGTCAACTGCAGGAAGAGGGCCTCGCTCAACTCTATGCTGCTGTTGCAACACTGATAGGTTAGGGCAGGAATTTTAGCATTTGTTCAAGGTCACCTCTTCATAAAGGTCACCGGCAATAGCTCACCTCTTCATAAAGGACACCGTGGGATCGTTAAAGTCCACCAACTAATGCTGGCAGATTGGATGCCCAGTTTAACGTCCATCCGATGGATGGCACCCATATTGATGAATCACCCTGTGAAACACCAGGATTACAGTTTATAGCTGGGCCAAGATTTGACCCCAAACTCGCCAGCTTAGAGGCAAGTGGGCATTCTTCGATGCCATCCTGCATTCCTATACAAGTCATGAAGGAAGAAACCAACAACCACTCAACCAAACAGCCAACTAGGAATAATTCCATTGCAAGCAAAAATAATTGAAATAAAAAATATATTATCACTAGATCACAAAAATGGCCCTCAGTCCCAAGCAACACTTGAATTACTGATGATGGGAGCGGTCAAGTTAAGGAAAGAACAACGGGTGCCGTACGAAGAATATCTGGGTATGACTGTAGGCTCCCATTGGACACTGAACCTATGTATGTTTAATGGGCATCGCTTTATTGGTGAAGAAAAAGATTTCTTGAAAGAGATTATATTATGTCTTGCTTCACTGGCAATGAAATAGCCTCATACAGTGTGGAAACAAATACAGTACCATCAAATATGCTTTCATCACCAAAATGTCAACTTCAGATACATTAATATTGTTGCAGTTCTGTGTTTTTGCAATAAAGGTTAATTTTCCCCATCATAGTGAGTCACACTACAACACGTAGCCTCGCGATAGTTCAGTTATTTCATAGTAAATGTAAGCATAGTCCTTTTCCTGTGTTAGTTTTGCGTTGAGTAGAATAATGAGAGTTAGGTCCCCTTCCAATGTTTTATGCCGTCACGATACTTTGAGTTTTGGCGCAAATCACCACGAGGCGGCCTGACAAGTCGATCCAGCCTGAATGAAGGTGGGACAGTGGGAGTGACCGGTAAGCACAAGCCGCCAATCAGGGCTCGAGGGGAGTGGCTTAGCACTGCGTCAAAAGGCGTGGTTTGGAACATTCGAGGCAGGCCAGGGCGTGGCAATATAACCCTGTGCCCAAAAAGCCCCCACCTCAGTTATGGGGAGAGGCGCTTGCCAGTTATGGGGAGAGGCGCTTGAGAGTTCTCAGTTCTGAGGAGAGGTGCGCTGAACAAGTGAGAGTTTTTGAGGAGGACCTGTGCTGAGTGATGAGCTTGAGTTATCAGTTCGAAGCGCTGTGTTGAATTGAGTTACAAGTTAAATGCTCGGTTGAACTTGAGGCAGATCCTCTGTTGAGTTACGAGGGTGAAAGCGCGCGTTATATAAATAGCGCTGTGAGGGACCGCTGCGCCGGGCGAGAGACGCACATATCTTCCAGCCTGCCTTTGTTCGAGATACGTGCCGCAAGAATCCCTCCCGCCTGCCTGCCTGCCTTCGGCGGGGGACGTGCTGTGACCGGCAGAGGGCCACGCTGGGCGAGCTGTTCCTGAACAACAAAGCCGGCGCGTTCAGCGCATGAACCATCCTTCCTTCATCCCCCCTGTGAGTGTGAACGGGCCCATTGTCTGGAGTTTATATGAGCTAAGACTGTTTAAGTGCCTGCTCTGTGTCTCTTCGCCTTATATAGCTGTAAATAAACATGTGTTCTTCCTTCTATTTGATCGTTCCCATCATTTCCATCTATTGACTGAGCGTGGTACGAATTATATCGCTCTAATCGGGTTCCAATAATAAGGTAACCGCACGGATAGTTATAATATTTCCACCACCATGCTTTACAGTTGGTATCAGGTTCTTGTGGTCAAATGCCCTCTTTGGTTTTCGCCAAACATGTCTTCTGGTACTGTGGCCAAATAGCTCTACCTTTGACTCATCTGTCCAGAGCACATTGTTCCAGAAGTGCTGGTCTTTGCCTAGGTGTTTCATTGGCAAGCTTTAGTCTTGCCCTGATGTTCTTTCTGGACAGCAAAGGTTTCCTCCTGGCACACCTCCCATGTAGATCAAATTTGTGCAGCCTCTTTCTAATGGTAGACTCATGCACTTTGACATCAACAGTGGCAAGAGCTACCTGTAGGTCCCGTGATGACATCTGGGGTTCTTAGAGACTTTCAGCATCTTGCGGTCTGCTCTCGGGCTGAACTTGCTGGGGCGGCCTGGCCTGAACAAGTTGGTAGTTGTTTGGAATCTTCTCCACTTGTAGATGATCTTCTGGACAGTCGAATGATTGATTTCAAATTGTTTGGAGATCTTTTTAAATCCCTTCCCAGACTCGTAGGCATCTATAACCTTCTTTCTGAAGGCCTCAGAGAGCTCTTTTGATCTAGGCATGGTGACGCCGCACACTTCAACAACAAAGAGCAAACCAAACTAAATGTCTGAGGTTTAAATAAGACAGGTTCCTCCAAGATCCTCTCTAACGATGTTCTAATCATTTGCACCTGAGCTGGTGCACCTGATTCTAATTTTAGGTATTTGAAGTAGTGATAAATATAGGGGTGTACTTACTTTTTCCACATGCAAAATTTGCATTTATGTTTATTTAAATTATACAATGGACTACAAAATGTAAATGTTTCATGATATTTGTTATATTATATCACCTTTATCTATCAATATTGTTGAAATGAAGATCAAATAGCTGTATGTTGAAATATGTTGAAAAAGTCAAAACTTTACATGGGGTGTACTTACTTTTTCACATGACTGTATATATGACTTTAGTAGCAGCAGGTATTACAAATTATCTACTTTTATCTTCTTCATAATATAGTGGAGCCTTCTAAAAATTATGATATGGAGTAGGATATGTTGTGATCAATAAAGTTTATTTTTTAAATGACAAATTAAAAAGGACATTTTCAAGAATGTGCCGCAACACATTGCCCACCAAAGGTGGGAAGAGAAGGGTACTCCCATCCATGGGGCAGGAGTGCGCACTCGTGTGGACAATTATAAATAGCTATACGCACCTGCGCCCTACAGGAGCGGCCAGTGGGGTTATGTTATTGTCCTTATTCAAATGTGTAAATCAAAATACCTCTTGCTATGTAATTCAAAACACCTCACTGCACTGGAAAAAGTGGGAACAGGAATACTGTCTTTTCATCAGTTAGAAGTTAGAAGTTTTTTTGTTTTGTTTTTAGAGTTAGAAGTTCAAAGAAGTTAGAATTAATACGAAGTTTGAAGTTTGTTTTTTTTAGATCAAAATGTCAAAATTGTGTAACATCACCGATTGACCTGAAATTGAGAGAATTTGCATATCGGGTGACTGAATTGGTTCAATCATTAAAAGGTAGGAGTCAATCGTTTTGTTTTTTTGATCAATAGGTCAAAGGTCGAGGTTGCATAAAATCATCAATTTTTATCCAATTGATCTGGAATTTTAAGAATTTGCATATTGGGTCAGAATTGGTTCACCATTCAAAAGGTAGAAGCTGATTTAAAAGTCAGTTAATCTTTACATCATTATATATACCCCTACCAAATTTGAAGTAGATCACTTCAGCCATTCTCGAGGTACAGACCTATTACAGACCTTTACCTTTGACCTATGACCCCTAAATCTAATCACTTAATCTTTACAACATTATACATACCTGCACCAAGTTTGAATTAGATCACTTCAGCCTTTCTCAAGTTATATACCTATTACAGATTTGACCTTTGACCCCAAATTCTCATCACTTAATCTTTACATCGTTATACATACCTGTACTAAGTTTTAATGAGATCACTTCAGCCGTTCTCAAGTTACAGACCTAATACAGACCTTGACCTTTGACCTATGACCCCCTAAATCTAATCACTTAATATTTAGAACATTATACATACCTGCACCAAGTTTGAATTATATCACTTCAGCCGTTCTCATGTTATAGACCTATTACAGACTTTGACCTTCGACCTCTTGACCCCAAAATCGAATGAGTTCATCTTTACATCATTCTACATAAGTGTACCAGATCTGATCAGAATCCCATCACTGGCTCACAAGTTATCACGGTAACAGTATGTTTACCTAACATGACCTCTGACCTTTGACCTCATGACCCCAAAAGCGAATCGGTTAATCTTTACCTCATTATACATATCTGTGCCAAGTTTTACTAAGATCCCTTTAGCCGTTCTCAGGTTATCGCGGTAACGAAAACCTATCACGGATGGGTGGACGGACGGACGGATGGACGGACGGACGGACAGCCAGACGGACAACATGAAAACAGGAATGCCTCCAACCTGAAAAAAACTTGAGGAGGAATGCCTCCGCCGACGAATGCACAAATGTTTGTCCTTTTCTATGAAGCTTCCAGCCAGTTATCACACATTTTTACAATGGTGGATGAGTTTGCTATCATGTCGCTATCAGAAGAAGACATGTTTTTTGGTTCCAAAATGCTTTGACAAGATAAAAAAAAAATCAACCACCCCACTCTTCCCCTCCTCCCATCCCCCACACAAAATTTCTGGCAAGGTCAGAAGCCAACGTCTTCCACCTTTAGCGGTTTTCGGGGAGAGGGGAGGGGAGAGGGGAGGGGAGAGGGGGGGGGGGGGGGAAGAAACCTTGAAAAATGACAACATTGCATTCCAAAAATTAACGGAACAATCCTCCTGAAACAGAAAGACGAAAATAAGTCCCTCATGTTCATGAGCATTTTAAACATCTATTCACGACTATAACTATCAAAAGGTTTGGTTCATTTTCACAGCTCATTTGCCAAAGTGACAGTCATATGCAGTATCAAAATTACAGGTCATTGCTTTGTTTTCATTGCTGTAAGCGACAATAATTTACCAAGGGCATTCCAAACGTTACAGCAGAAGCAACAGAATACGCAACAGAAAGAAAATTTGTCACAGAGCCAATCGGGAATATTCCAGGGGTGCACCGAAAGTGCATCCACAGGGAAATCAAAAGGACAGGGGATCATTTCAAGGTTCCTCCTATTCTAAGCAGTAAATCACCTTCTGCCTATTCAAACACTTCAACTTGACCACAAACCTCTGATCAAGTGACTTATGATGCATCATTATTCAATGATGCGACTCCTGTTTATCATCAGTACTCGCCAACCTTGCACCCTAGCTAAATTGGAAAGTCACAACCTGGACAACACACAAAGCCGATGTTATATAAATATGCCCAGAAAAAGATGATCTGCCTATGATTCTACAGAACAACTTGAGCATTTGAGAAAGAAGAAAAAGTATTATTTGCACATATATAGCCACAAAATGGTTCGGCCACAAAAGCCACAAAAAAGGGTGGAAATGCAAATGGTTCGGTGGATGTGTGGAGTATCATTGAGAGAGAGGAAGACAAATGATGAATTCCGAAAGATGATGGGAATAGAGCCTGTGATGGATGCTGTGAAGAGAAACAGTTTCAGATGGTTTGGTCATGTGTTGAGGAAGGATGAAAGTGACTGGTTAAGAAGAGTGATGGAAATTAATGTAGAAGGAAGTGGAGGATGGGGAAGACCGAGAAAGACTTGGCTAAAGATGGTCGAAGAAGAAATGCGGGCAAGGGGGTTAAACAAGGGGAGATGCAGAAAATAGGGCAAAATGGAGAGGATTGTCATGGGGACCGCAAGGCTAACCCCCGCTCTTGCAGGGAAAATGGCCTTAAAATGCCTGTTGTTGTTTGTTGTATATAGACACAAAATGGGTGGTTAGCATAAAGAGAAAATACAGGGTTATTAAAGTGGGAGGTTTTCAGTGTTGCACAGGGTTGGTAGTACAATTCAAAGGTCATGTACTGTGTTGTCCTTTGAGCTTCCTGGTATTAGTACAATTCCTGACCAAAGAAAAACAAGACCGATAGTCTAAAAACGGTGTGGCCGGGCTTGTTTGATACTTTAGTTGAAGAGGATAACATGACCTGGGTGGGGATACCAGTTAGCAGTTAACAAATAGTGTAAGTATACTGGCATGTGTATTCCCGGTGTGTACCCTGGTTTAGAATAGGGACACCGTATCCCTGCGTGTCGTAGGAGGCAACTAAGAGGGTTGGCGTCAGGAAGGGCATCCGGCCATAAAAACATTGCCTCAAAAAGAGAACCATGACAATTACAACTACATATGGGCAGGGAACAGAACGAAGTGGAGATATCGGTTTCTGAGGTTTGGGACATGGAATGTAGGGACAATGACAGGGAGATCAGGAGAAGTGGTGGAGGTATTGGTGAGAAGAAGAGTGGACAAATGTTGTGTGCAAGAGACGAGACGGAAGGGAAGTGGTGTGAGAATGGTGAAGGGTAGGCAGGGACAGAAATACAAGTTTGTGTGGCAAGGGTGCCCAGAGGGCATGAATGGCATTGGTGTCCTGTTTTCTGAGGAGTTTGGAGTCAGTGTGGTGAGTGTGACTAGAGTGAGTGAAAGGTTGATGATGGTGAAAATGATGATTGGAAAGCTCTTGGTGAACGTCATCTCGGGATATGCTCCGCAGGTTGGTCAGAGCGATGAAGAGAAGGACAAGTTCTGGTGTGCGATAGAGAAGTTGATGGAAAACGTAAAAGATGAGGAAGTTGTTGTGGTAGGAGGAGACCGAAATGGACATGTGGGAAGGAGTATGGACGGTTTTGAGGGAGTTCATGGAGGTTATGGATATGGTGTGAGAAATGGAGAAGGTGAAAGGATTTTGGAGTTTGCTGATGGAGCTGATTTGTTGATTTGTAATACTCAGTTCCAGAAAGAGGATAATAAGCTTGTTACATACACGTCCGGTGGGTCGACGACAACCGTTGACTACCTGATGGTGCGTAGGCGAGATAGGCGAGACAAAGGTGATCCCGGGGGAGGAGGCTGTTTCACAGCACCACTTGGTTGTCTGCGACATAAGGGTTAAAGGTGCGAGGAGAGCTCGGCGGGTGAAGTACCAACCGAGAATGAAGGTGTGGAGGTTGAAAGAGGTGACAGTAAGGGAGGCATTATAAGAGAGGCTGAGTATGGTGGAGGATGATGTGGTTGAGCTTGAAAGTGGTTGGATGTCAATGAAAGATAGTCTGTTGGGAGCCGTTGGTGAGGTATGTGGATGGACAAAAGGACCACAGAGGCACTCGGAAACATGGTGGTGGGATGATGAAGTTGGAAAGAGGATTGAGGAGAAGAGGAAGAAGTTCAAGGAGTGGCAGAAGGCGAAGGGTACGGGGGCAAAAAAAGCAGACCGTGAAAGTTATAAGGCAGCCAAGAAGGCTGCAAAGAAAGAGGTAGCAAAGGCGCAGGAGGCATGTAGGAACACGTTCGGAGAACGCTTGGATTCGGAAGAGGGTCAGAGAGCGGTATTCAGGATTGCAAAGCAGATAGCGAAAGAGAGGCGTGATGTGATGGGGGTGTGTTGCTTGAAGGATGAAGTGGGACAAATCGTTGTGGACCCAGATGGAATTAAAGGAAGATGGAAGAGATATATGGAAATGCTGTTGAATACAGAGAATGAATGGGATGGCAACATAGAGAGTAACCCAGTTTTAGGACCGGCAGAGAAGATAACTGAGAAGGAAGTTGAGGAAGCGATAAAAGAAATGAAGAGTAGAAAAGTGGGAGGGCCGACGGAAGTTGTGGGAGATATGTTGAAGGCAGCAGGAAGTTGGGGTGTGAAGAGAATGACAGAGATCTGTAATCTGGTGGTGAAAGAAGGCCGCATTCCAGTGCATTGGGACCTGAGTACCCTCGTCCCTCAATACAAGGGGAAAGGTGACCCTCTGGAGTGTGGCTCGTACCGAGCGATACAGTTATTGGAGCATGGAATGAAGGTATTGGAAAGGGTGTTGGAGAGGAGGATAAGGAAGAACGTGAAGATCGACGAAATGCAGTTTGGATTTATGCCAGGAAGAGGAACGACAGACGTGCTCTTTATTGTGAGGCAATTGCAGGAGTAGTACATGGAGAAGAGGAAGAAGTTGTTTCTTGGGTTTGTTGATCTGGAGAAAGCATTCGATAGGGTTCCACGTGAAGTATTGACATGGGCATTGAGGAAGTTAGGAGTGGAGGAATGGTTGATCAGAGTAGTGATGGCAATGTACAAAAGAGCGTGCACAGCTGTAAGGACGAAGGACGGGAACAGTGGTGAGTTTGAGGTGAAGGTGGGAGTGCAGCAGGGGTCGGTACTAAGTCCACTGCTATTTGTAGCTGTGATGGATGTGCTGGCTCAGAACATAAAGGAGGGTTTACCGTGGGAGTTGTTGTATGCAGATGATCTGGTGTTGATTGCGGAAAGTATGGATGGACTGAAGGAAAAGATGAACAAGTGGAAGGAATGTATGGAGACAAAAGGTCTGAAGGTGAATATCGGAAAGATGAAGGTGATGGCAAGTGGTAAAGCATGTGGTGAGGTGGAAAGAACTGGGAAGTGGCCCTGTGCTGTGTGTAGGAAGGGTGTCGGAGTGAACTCCATTCAGTGTACAATGTGCGCTGAGTGGGTTCATCAAAAATGTAGTGGTCTGAGAGGGTCATTAACCAGTGTGTCAGCTACATTCAAATGTAAGGTGTGCACAGAGGGAGCTGCAGATGGAGGAAATGTTGAGTTGGATCTTGGAGACGGTGTGAAGCTGGAAGGTGTGAAAACATTTTGCGACCTCGGAGACATGCTGAATGGAGAAGGTGGATCAGACCCGGCAACGGTTGCAAGAGTGAGATGTGCATGGAAGAAGTTTCGGGAACTGAGTGGCGTGCTGATGAGGAGGGGAGTGTCGTTGAAGCTGAAGGGAAAGATGTATGCTGCATGTGTGAGAAGTGTTATGATTTATGGGAGCGAGACATGGGTAATGAACGTAGAGCAGCAACGAAGGCTGGAAAGGGTGGAAATGCGAATGGTTCGGTGGATGTGCGGAGTATCGTTGAGAGAGGAAGACAAGTGATGATTTGCGAAAGATGATGGGAATAGAGCCTGTGATTGATGCTGTGAAGAGAAACAGGTTGAGATGGTTTGGTCATGTGTTGAGGAAGGATGAAAGTGACTGGTTGAGAAGAGTGATGGAAATGAATGTAGAAGGAAGTGGAGGATGGGGAAGACCGAGAAAGACTTGGCTAAATATGGTGGAAGAAGAAATGCGGGCAAGGGGGTTAACAAGGAGAGATGCAGAAAATAGGGCAAAATGGAGAAGATTGTCATGTGGACCGCAAGGCTAACCCCCGCTCTAGCAGGGCAAATGGCCTTAAAATGCATGTTGTTGTTGTGGTATACTGACACTTTAAAAACGCAACCTGACACACTTTGAAAACGCAACTTTGTATCACCCTAACCCGAACAACTAACCCTAACCCTAACCCTAACAATTGGCCAGCTTTGTCCCCAGACTTAAACCCTATTGAGCACCTTTGGGATGAGTTAGAGCGACGTGTACGCCGACGTCAGCCACCACCACACAACGTTGCTGCGTTGGGTCAGGCATTACAGAATGAGTGGAGGAACATCCCTGATGCCACCATCAGACTTGTGCACATGCAAATGGTGGACACAACAGATACTGAGTTTGAGGTGGAGGGTGGGACTGTTTGATGACGTGTGACATCTTATGGGATTGCTGTCAGGACAATATTCTTTTGTGGTTTGTCGACTGATTAACCTGTTTTCCTTCCATAGTAAACATCTTTCAGTTCCACTGGTTGTTTGTCATATTATTGCATCCAATGTCCGTTTTGCGTTTTCGAAGTGTGTCAGTATATTAAATTTTTTGGACTTCAGGCATGGACAGCCGGTTCGTGAATGACGGGTAAAAAAACGGCGAATGGCAAACGATGAACCAATAAATTCCACATTCCTGTGCCACCTTCAGTCGAACGTCAGGCATGGACAGCAAGTTCTCTTTATTTTCATTCCAAACAGCATCGTTCATCATTCATCATTCCAATCACAAATTAATACTATCGTGTTAGCATATCAAAATATAATGTGAAATCACGATTGTATTGAGATATTATCAAAGCAAGGTCCGTCCATGTCGATCATATTTCAAAATCATAATTGTATTGAGGAATTTCTGAAACCTTCTATCTACCTTACAACACCCACTGAGACCCCAAAACGTTCCAGAGAAGCTTATTATATTTCCTTTTAGTAAAATATGCAACTGTAATGGTTACTAAACGTGGCCCCTGTCATGTGACCAGATCTTGAGCTCTGATTAGTGTACATTTGTAGGGACATACAGACAGACAAATGCTGTTCCAGACAGCATAGCCCATACCAAATTAGTATTTTGCAAACAAGGTACATTGCATTAAAGAATATAATGTACAGGTAGTGGACAATGAAATGGAAACACCTGGGTAAATTAGGGGCACCAAACAATGGCTTCCACGCAAATGTGGCCCATGTGCTAATTAAGCAAATAATATCCCAGCATGCTTAGGGTCATGTATAACTAGAACGGCACCCTTCAAAGTCACGACGTCGACCGATATGCCTCCGCCCACATTATTACTTCATTATACATGCTTGTACCAAGTTTGATTGAAATCCCTTCGGCTGTTCTCAAATATCACATTTTTACCTGATATGACCTTATTCATTACACATACCTGCACCAGGTTTGACTTAGTTCCCTTCAGTTGTTTGGTCTCAAGGTATCACGGTAACGAAAACCTATCACGGACGCACGGACGGACGGACAAACTGAAAACATAATGCCTCCAGAGACTTCGGCAGCAGAGGCGTAAAAATGCAGCACAGGCCTGGATGCTGATAATTACGGCTAGCATGGCTGCAAGGGGAGACCCCACAATGCCCCCATCCACAGAACACATGTGGTTGCCCAATGCTTTGATGAGCATGACAATGATGTTATCCATATGTCATGGCCTCCTCAGTCACGAGATCTGAACCCAATTGAGCATTTGAGAGATATTCTAGAATGATGCCTGAGACAGCCTTTTTCCACCTCTATCAAGCAGGCGTGAGTTGATTGACTTTCTTGTGGAAGAATGGTGCCGCATCCCTCCCACAGAATTCCAGACAATGGACTCTATGCCACAGCACATACAGGCTGTGACGGCCGCACGTGGTGGCCAACACCCTCATAAGTGATTTACATTGGTGTCTCCAATTTTTTTTGTCCACTACCTGGATATCAGAAACAGTAGTCTGCCTGGACTCGGCTAGTGTTTATTTAGTTGTTAGATTCTGTAGTACTGTTTGAAAAAGAGTTGGCCACCACGTCCGTAAAATACAACAGAAAAACATTCTTTATAAGGACAAGAGTCGGTCTGCATTGGCAGAAAAATATGACAAATTTTCTCAACCATGTTGACAGGGGTATGCAGACTACCACGAGAAACAAGGTGAAGTGATGTTTTTTAGCGTGAGTCATTCGTTAAAGCAAGAAAGAAACCCTCTCAACCTACCACTGCCAACATTCAGTTGAGAAAATGTGAAGTCTATCGTTTGTCCACCTTGGAGCAATGCAGTTGCAGCATCTCTTTTCCTAAATAAATGATGCAACCAGCAGCACAATATGGAACAGTGCTGCAAAACAACAAAGTATTAAAATAATTTTAACAACCAATGCAGTAAGAACTAAAAGGACACTCGGTAGAGCACATACCTCCGCCAGGCTGAACAGTTTATGTTTTGTATCCCACTGATAGGCCGGGTGTGAATCCGGACCTTAACCGAGTTGAATCATCCACCTAGTTTTGTCATAATCCGTCCATAATGTTTTGAAATATTGTGCTATATATCGTGTTTGGCCTTATCACTCAATGATGAAAAATCACTAAAAATAAATTAAAAAATTCTCGTATCCGGATCGATATGCGGATCTTCACTAAAATCTGATCATTTAGTCCTTGTCACTTACCCAACCTCCCTACCAGTTGTCGTACGAATTGGTCCACAACTTTTTGAGATTACCTTTTCAAAGACAAAGACAAATAGACAGACACAGACAGACAGACAAACAGACAGGGGTGAAAACATAACCTCCAACCACCTTTGGAGGCAGAGGTAACAATCTATATTAATTATTTAAAAACTGAAATAATCTTTAACCAAATCAGCACCCAGAGACAATAACAATACAGTATGTCATTGATACCTCGTGGCAGATTGCCTAGGCCCAGCCTTTTCCAGGCAAACGCAAACCACAGCCAAATCTGGACGAATTATACCAGATATGAAGACACTGTATGGCACAGCACCAATGTGGAAGGAACGTGGAACGTGGAAGGGGAGGAGTGGGAGGGGAGAGTGAGGAGAGGGAGAGAGAGGAGAAAAAGAGAGGCGGGGTGAGCGAGGATGAGTGGGGGAGTGAAGAGAGAAGGAGTGGGGAAGGGAGAGTAAGGAGGGGGAGCATAAGGAGGCGGAGAGAAGGGAGAAAGAGAGGAGGGATGAGCGAGGATGAGTGGGGGAGTGAGGAGAGAAGGAGTGGGGAAGGGAGAGTAAGGAGGGGGAGCATGAGGAGGGGGAGAGTGGGGAGAAAGAGTCGGGAGAAAAGAGTGAGGTGGGAAGTGGGAAGGGTTGTGAAGAGGGGGAGAGGGGGAAGTGAGAGGAGGGAGGGGAGAGTGAGGCAGGGGAGAGAGTTGTCACAGTAACAGTTTTAAACTTGACAAAACACACCATACAATATTGTTACAAAAATAACTTATGGGTTAAGGAAGATCGGTTGTATAGGAAGATCCTTGTCGAGCAAGCTCTTGGGTTTGTCTTTTTCCCCTCTTTTCCCTCTGTGACTATCATTCTTTTAATCACTCCCAATTGTCATTTCTCACCTCACCAAGTGGGCACGCCAAAAATGGCGATTTTGGGTGTGCAAGCCACGCACTTTGTATTGACATAGCGCATCCTCGTGAATGACTTGGGGAACCACTTCGTTGAGATCACAGTGTGCAACACCCTCACCTCTCCCGCCCCTCCCCCCACCATCAACTCCACACAGAAAAAGGAGGACCTTTATTTAGTGCGCTGGTTGAAAGAACTCAAAAGTGGGAGGTTATGCTGTATATTACTTAATGACAAAGAAAAATAATTTTGGGAGTGACCAAAGCACAGGTCTGCTTCCTGTACACACACTGCCCAGGTTCAATTTCTTGTCTGATTGAAAAGATTATAATTTTCCTCTAGGTTTGGATCAACGTGAATCAGCTTTTACTTCATATTTTTTCTCTTAGAGGAGCGTTTCAAGGTGGGACAGACGGTACTAGCCTCTGATTATATTCTTCGTTGCCGTTGTTTCGCTGATGGAAATACTACGAGAAGAGGAGGGGGAGGGGAGAGAAAGAGGGAGGGAGAGATGAGGGGATGGGGGGGTGGGAGAGAGA
Organism: Myxine glutinosa; assembly: GCF_964187855.1. Lineage (NCBI taxonomy): Eukaryota > Metazoa > Chordata > Myxini > Myxiniformes > Myxinidae > Myxine > Myxine glutinosa. The sequence goes on from NC_136263.1 coordinate 137,776,852, forward strand.
TCAAGAAGAGGGAGGGGGAGAGAGAAGGAGGAGGAGTGGGAGGGGAGAGTGAAGAGAGGGAGAGAGAGGAGAAAGAGAGGAGGGGTGAGCGAGGGTGAGTGGGGGGAGTGAGGAGTGGAGGAGTGGGAAAGGGAGAGTAAGGAGGGGGAGAGTAGGGAGAAAGAGTCGGGAGAAAAGAGTGAGGGGGGGGAAGTAGGGAGGGTTGTGAAGAGGGGGAGAGGGGGCAGAGAGAGGAGGGAGGGGAGAGTGAGGAGGGGAGAGTGATGAGGGTGAGAGTGAGGAGGGGGAGAGAGTGGAGGGGGGCAAGGAAGCGTGGGAGCTAGGTAGGGGGGGAGTAAGGAAGAGGTGGAGAGCGAAAGCAAAGGTATCCGGCATTATTCAGAATCTTGAACATATTGTTACGTTTGTAGGGGTAGGGATGAAATACCATAGAGGTAGAACCATGTAGATTAGCATGGACCGTGGACGCATAGGAGACATTTCGATGTATATAAGCAAGGAAAACTGTGAGCTTAAGAGAGGTTACGTGTCACCACACGGAGGGTGGTTTTGTGCTAGTTAAATAGGGCTTAAGGATAATTTCCAGTATGTAATTGCCTCCTGTGATTGTCCCCGATGTGTTTTTTTTACATTCACTCAGCCAGCCATGCAATCAGCTCCATTAACTACAACAACCGATATAATGCAGACAGAGACCTGGACATTACGATCGATAAATAAACACTGCCTCTGAAAGATCATAACAGGCAACTAAACCCCACCCATCAACCGAGTAAGGAACGGGCCACGCCCCGAGCTTTTGCGATTGGTCGTATGACGTCAGAGAGCGAGAAGGTTTGAAAAAGAAGAGGAGGAAGTGTGTCTCTAACTCTCTCTCGGGCTGACTTTCGTAGTGGGCGGTCACGCTTTGTCTCGGGTGCGCTCGTGAGAACTTGTGAAGCTGGGTGAACCTTTGCAACGTCAGAGGAGGGGGTGTTGGTTGACGTTGGTGCTTTTCGGAGACAGAGGTCACAAGCAAACCAAAGGAGGCGATCCTGTCTGCTTGTCTCATGCCGGGCGGCTGGCTACAGGCGCGATTCCGCATCATCTTGTGCGCTTCCCATGCGGCGACTCGGGCTCAACGACCAGCAAGCTCCCACCAGCCAGAACCAGGGACGCAAAGCTAAGTGCCGGCCGGATTGAAACAAAACAATGTATTTTCTTTTATCATTCCCCTTGTGTGTCTTTGTGTCAGCATGGAGGGGGTCCCTCAAAGTAGCAAATAGTTATTTTACCTCAACATTATTTTGATCTTATTGCATTTATTTTCATTAAACCATTATTTGTTGCATTTTATTTGTTCTATTGTTGCTTTTCCTTGTCTCGTTTCTGTGTTTGTGGGTTCAAGGAATAAACCCGTGTGGCAGCCGTCCGTGCAGGTAAGAAATTTGGTCCCCACACTCACGCGCGACGGACCATCCGCCAGTTTCGGCTATGTGCCTCGGAATTTAAAACCGTTACGGCCATTCGTCACCCTGCGGTATTAACCGTTCGGGCTGACAGGACAATATTATTGAAATACTTTTGGGTAGACAACAGTGAATGCTTATCTATCAAGGTCCAGAATATATAAATTGTTTGGTGTTCCAACTCAAGAGCAGCCCACATATAGTTGACCATGTGAAAAAGATATTCAAAATCTGTTTTGTTGTCAGATAATCTGAGCACACTCCCAAAACAACTATATATGTACTGAATACAGATCACAATTGCTTGTTTTTAAAAAATTGGAGGGGAGATATTTCAATAAGTTATCTAAGGTGATAACTTTTGATCCCGGTTTTAATTTGTTGTTTTGATTTTTTGTTTTGTTTTATCCCGGATTTGATAACTTTTGATTTGATCCCGGTGTGTACCCTGGTTAGAATAGGTACACCGTATCCGTGCGTGTCGTAAGAGGGGACTAAGAGGGTTGGCGTCAGGAAGGGCATCCGGCCATAAAAACATTGCCTAAAAAAGAGAACCATGGCAATTACAACTACATATGGGCAGGGTACAGCCCGAAGTGGGGATCGGTTTCTGAGGTTTGGGACATGGAATATAGGGACAATGACAGGGAGATCAGGAGAAGTGGTGGAAGTATTGGTCAGAAGAAGAGTGGACATATGTTGTGTGCAAGAGACGAGATGGAAGGGAAGTGGTGTGAGAATGGTGAACTGGTGAAGGGTAGGCAGGGACAGAAATACAAGTTTGTGTGGCAAGGGTGCCCAGAGGGCATGAATGGCATTGGTGTCCTGTTTTCTGAGGAGTTTGGAGTCAGTGTGGTGAGTGTGACTAGAGTGAGTGATAGGTTGATGATGGTGAAAATGATGATTGGAAAGATCTTGGTGAACGTCATATCGGGATATGCTCCGCAGGTTGGTCGGAGCGATGAAGATAAGGACAAGTTTTGTTGTGCGATAGAGAAGCTGATGGAAAACATGAAAGATGAGGAAGTTGTTGTGGTAGAAGGAGACCTAAATGGACATGTGGGAAGGAGTATGGACGGTTTTGAAGGAGTTCATGGGGGTTACGGATATGGTGTGAGAAATGGAGAAGGTGAAAGGATTTTGTAGTTTGCTGATGGAGCTGATTTGTTGATTTGTAATACTCAGTTCCAGAAAGAGGATAATAAGCTTGTTACATACACGTCAGGTGGGTCGACGACAACCGTTGACTACCTGATGGTGCGTAGGCGAGATAGGGGGCACCTCCGGGACACAAAGGTGATCCCGGGGGAGGAGGCTGTTTCACAGCACCACTTGGTTGTCTGCGACATAAGGGTGAAAGGTGCGATGAGAGCTCGGCGGGTGAAGTACCAACCGAGAATGAAGGTGTGGAGCTTGAAAGAGGTGACAGTAAGGGAGGCATTAAAAGAGAGGCTGAGTAGGGTAGAGGATGATGTGGTTGAGCTTGAACGTGGTTGGATGTCAATGAAAGATAGTCTGTTGGGAGCCGTTGGTGAGGTATGTGGATGGACAAAAGGACCACCGAGGCACTCGGAAACATGGTGGTGGGATGAGGAAGTTGGAAAGAGGATTCACGAGAAGAGGAAGAAGTTCAAGGAGTGGCAGAAGGCGAAGGGTACGGGAGCAGAAAAAGCAGAGCATGAAAGTTATAAGGCAGCCAAGAAGGCTGCAAAGAAAGAGGTAGCAAAGGCGCAGGAGGCATGTAGGAAAATGTTCGGAGAAAGCTTGGATTCGGATTAGGGTCAGAGCGGTATTCAGGATTACAAAGCAGATAGCGAAAGAGAGGTGTGATGTGATGGGGGTGAGTTGCTTGAAGGATGAAGTGGGACAAATCGTTGTGGACCCAGATGGAATTAAAGGAAGATGGAAAAGATATATGGAAATGCTGTTGAATACAGAGAATGAATGGGATGGCAACATAGAGAGTAACCCAGTTTTAGGACCGGCAGAGAAGATAACTGAGAAGGAAGTTGAGGAAGCGATAAAAGCAATAACCACCGTTTAGAGGCCATTTTTCCCCGCAAAGCGGGGGTTGGCCTTTTCGGGGACCGTGGTTGTTGTTGTTTTTTTGGTTCCCTTTTTGAAGCGATAAAAGCAATGAAGAGTAGAAAAGCGGGAGCGACGGGAGTTGTGGGAGATATGTTGAAGGCAGCAGGAAGTTGGGGTGTGAAGAGAATGACAGAGATCTGTAATCTGGTGGTGAAAGAAGGCCGCATTCCAGTGGATTGGGAACTGAGTACCCTCGTCCCTCTATACAAGGGGAAAGGTGACCCTCTGGAGTGTGGCTCGTACCGAGCGATAAAGTTATTGGAGCATGGAATGAAGGTATTGGAAAGGGTGTTGGAGAGGAGGATAAGGAAGGTGAAGATCGACGAAATGCAGTTTGGATTTATGCCAGGAAGAGGAACGACAGACGCGCTCTTTGTTGTGAGGCAGTTGCAGGAGAAATACATGGAGAAGAGGAGGTTGTTTCTTGGGTTTGTTGATCTGGAGAAAGCATTCGATAGGGTTCCACGCAAAGTATTGACATGGGCATTGAGGAAGTTAGGAGTGGAGGAATGGTTGATCAGAGTAGTGATGGCAATGTACAAAAGAGCGTGCACAGCTGTAAGGACGAAGGACGGGAACAGTGGTGAGTTAGAAGTGAAGGTGGGAGTGCAACAGGGGTCGGTACTAAGTCCACTACTATTTGTAGCTTGTGAAGGAGGTGCTGGCTCAGAATGTAAAGGAGGGTTTACCGTGAGAGTTGTTGTATGCAGATGATCTGGTGTTGATTGCGGAAAGTATGGATGGACTGAAGGAAAAGATGAACAAGTGGAAGGAATGTATGGAGACAAAAGGTCTGAAGGTGAATATCGGAAGGATGAAGGTGATGTCAAGTGGTAAAGCCTGTGGTGAGGTGGAAAGAATTGGGAAGTGGCCATGCGCTGTGTGTGCAGGAAGGGTGTCGGAGTGAACTCCATTCAATGTGCAATGTGCGCTGAGTGTGTTCATCAAAAATGTAGTGGTCTGAGAGGGTCATTAACCAGTGTGGCAGCTACATTAAAATGTAAGGTGTGCACAGAGGGAGCTGCAGATGGAGGAAATGTTGAGTTGGATCTTGGAGACGGCGTGAAGCTGGAAGGTGTGAAAACATTTTGCTACCTTGGAGACATGCGGAATGGAGAAGGTGGATCAGACTCGGCAACAGTTGCAAGAGTGAGATGTGCATGGAAGAAGTTTTGGGAACTGAGTGGCGTGCTGATGAGGAGGGGGGTGTCGTTGAAGCTGAAGGGAAAGGTGTATGCTGCATGTGTGAGAAGTGTTATGATTTATGGGAGCGAGACATGGGTAATGAACGTAGAGCAGCAACGAAGGCTGGAAAGGGTGGAAATGCGAATGGTTCGGTGGATGTGCGGAGTATCGTTGAGAGAGAGGAAGACAAATGATGAATTGCAAAAGATGATGGGAATAAAGCCTGTGATTGATGCTGTGAAGAGGAGCAGGTTGAGATGGTTTGGTCATGTGTTGAGGAAGGATGAAAGTGACTGGTTGAGAAGAGTGATGGAAATGAATGTAGAAGCAAGTAGAGGACGGGGAAGACGGAGAAAGACTTGGCTAAAGATGGTGGAAGAAGAAATGCGGGCAAGGGGGTTAACAAGGAGAGATGCAGAAAATAGGGCAAAATGGAGAAGATTGTCATGGGGACCGCAAGGCTAACCCCCGTTCTAGCAGGGAAAATGGCCTTAAATGCATGTTGTTTTGTTGTTGTTGTTGTATCTAAGGTGATAACCTTTTTTCTACAAACTCTTCTTTCACCATTGAGAGTTATGTCATCAGATTAGCAGTAAAATTACCTTTAAAGCGATGTATAGACTGTGTTTGTACTATTTTGATTTGCGCACTTAAGAGGTCACATGGCTGCTTCTTCACCTCGCTTACCAATCGTTGGAATAGTAATTTTTCACATCTGATACCATATTCGACGATCGGATCACCATCCCACCGATTAAATAGATATCCAAGCTAAAATCAGAAAAAATGGCCTTTTTGTCGCTGAATTTGGAGAAAGGGGGAGAATCCTTAAATAAATATGCTTATACGCTTAGTTCTAAGAATTGGTCGTTTCTTAAAATTTACAGATTTCACTCCAGGTTTTGACAGTTTTTTAGTCCACCAGCTCCGATCCTGAAATCAGAAGACAGATTTTGAGTATATACTTCAATTAGCCCGTGACAGGTAATCATGGAAAAATCGCATCATATAATGCATAAAATCGCTCCAGGCTCCTAATTTGAAAACTATAGCACCTACAAAAGCGATGTATACAGCGATTCGTAGGAATGAACATCAGATATTCGATGTGAGTGAGAAAAGAGAAAAGATAAATTTGAGCGCTTGATCATACAGAAACCATTGTGGCCTGTTCCAAGGAATGGCGTTTTTGAGCAGGACGAAACAAAGCTTAAGACCCCTGCGAGGGATAGCATGCTGACCAAGGATAATGCCTGTTTTTGTTTTAATCTAATAATCCAGTTAACTATCTTGAAAAGTGTTGTTTAAATTTACCCAAATGCCCAGTTTTCATTCATGCACTCCGTTTGAGATGACTTAGTATGTCTGCAAAATTTCGGGAAGCAAGGTTTCATCGTTTTGGAGTTATGGAGGAGACACACCGACATACACTCTCTTTTATTACTATATAATGATTTTATTACGACATAATTTTATTACTATAATGTGAGGTTAGTTTGAACAAAAAGAAAGGATGATTTCAAAATCAAAAAATAAACTAATTAACATGTACTGAGAATTGCAATGTTTCACCCAACCCACAAATGCCACAGTGCTGTATTTATTAACCAACCCCAATGTGTCCCTGTGCTGTTCCTCTTTTGCCCCAAGTGCCCCAGTGCAATGCCACCACAGCTCACCACAGCCCCCTAGTGCCCTAGTGCAGTGCCACCTAAGCCCCCGAGTGCCCCAGTGCAGTGTGACATAAGCACCTGAATACCCTGGTGCTGTACCACTCCTGCCTCAAGTGCCCCAGTGCAGTGTTACTGAAGCTCACAACAGCCATATTTTACATCGCCTCCTTAGTGCCCTGATGCAATGCCACCTCAGTGCCCCGATGCAGTGCCACCCCAGTGCCCCGGTGCAATGCCACCCCAGTGCCCCGGTGCAATGCCACCCCAGTGCCCCGGTGCAATGCCACCCCAGTGCCCTGGTGCAATGCCACCCCAGTGCCCTGGTGCAATGCCACCCCAGTGCCCTGGTGCAATGCCACCCCAGTGCCCTGGTGCAGTGCCACACCAAAGTGCCCCGGTGACGTGTCACATCGGCCCCCTAAATTCCCCAGTACTGTGGCACCACAGCCCAAGTGCTGTGATGCCACAGTATGGACGGATTTGTACTAAGTTATGGACGGATTTGTAGTAATTTTGATGGCAGGTTGGGTGTTTGACAAGGATGAATCGATTCGATTTTGGTGAACATCTGAATATGGATTCAGATACGAGAATTAATAAATTATTAAGTGATTCTTCACCATTGAGGGATTGGGCTAAAACTGACATTTAACATGATATTTAAAAAAGTTATGGACGAGTTATGACTAAACTTGGTGAAGAGTTGGTTAGGTTACCAGAACAAGCCAATTAGATTTTGGTTCAGGTCCGAATCCAGATCCGGCCGATCAGTGGGATACAAAACATAAAATGTTCAGCCTGGTGGAGGTATGCGCTCTACCGAGTGCCGTTCTGGTGCTGCATGTGATGCATATACAAGTTGCACTTGCATTATGAGCTTCATATGAAAGTTAAAAAAGACTAGCATAAGATATATGGGCTTTGAACCTGGGTTTCCCCACGTCAAGAGCCAGGGAGGGGTTGAGATGGAAATGGTAAAAAAAACACAACCCATCGTTCCCCTCTTCTAATAAGGTTGAGAAGTTTTCATCTGTTCAAACTGCACCGCCATCATACAAGTCTCGTACAGTACTATCGATGAGTCGACAATTAATAAATGGCATAAACATGTTTTCGTTTTCAAATAATGCCAATTTGTTTACTCTGCCAATAAAGATTGGGGGACACTATTGATTTTGTGCATACATTACAAAAAAGGGCAACGATGTCACAAAAGGGGCCGTAGCATGACAGGGTACGAGAGCACAAATAGGTCGACACCATGGTGAGTATTAACGTGCAAAGCCGGGCAAAGATTGAGGCGATTCGTCCGGGTGAATCCCAAGGAAACCAAGAAAATGTCGCTGCAACATTGTCGAAGAGTTGCCTTGGGTTCACCTCTCAATTGAGTGCATGTCGCATGGGAATTGCGCATAAATAACTTTACAATGCACCCAACTCATTCGTAAGGACTATTTTACCTCGGAAGCAGAAGCAAACTGCTTGCTTTCCCAGGATGTTTCTTTTTACAGTACGATTAATATTTAATGTTTCAAGATATAATTAAAGATATGCTTTCGTTACATAAACTAAAATGGTGAAGGCAATTGGTCTTGTTTTTTGTTTTTCGACCTAGGTCAGATGATTTTTGGGTGGCGATACTTTTTTGTAAGTAGCGTCTTAGTGCCCATCACAGATTGCCACTAGGACAGTGTGAGTCGAATACAATGTGGACTGAAATCAAGTGGAAACTATAGCAGTCATGGTAGGCAGATTACTGCCTCCATGGAGGTTATTAATAAGCCGTGTGGGTTTTCAAACCAAGGATCCGATAATAACATTGTCATTCTCATGAGACAAGCTTGGTTTCCATAAACCTATAATCCCAATTTCAAACTAGACCGAGGTCGATGGTACGCCATCGCAAATCCCCATGCTTCCCACCTAAGGCAGAATTGAACGATGGCAAACGTTCCACCAGGAATGACCCAATATCAAATTTTGAGTTAAAAAAAAATTACCGTTTTGACACTATGTCGCCAGACCCTGGGCCATGAACCGGAGGTAAAATCCGAAACATCGTTAAATATTTCATGCTTCCCGCAATGCTGATTGCACATACAAAGTTTCTTTTTTTTAATGTTTAAAAATGTGCTCGTAATTTCATTCTTTAGTATTAGACATTTGACACCACCCCAAGGGTCAGGGCCAAATATTATATTGCTCTCGCACCTTCTTGCCATGTGGGGACCATAACTACTACGTTTGGTGAATTTCTACACAACCGTTTAGGAGGAGGCAGCATGACGGGACAGAAAGACAGAGCCGATTACAATATCCCCCAGTTTTTTTCCCCAAAAAGCGTGGGGATAACAAGACCTCAAATTCAACAATGCAGAGCTTGGTGGGAGTATATAGCCTGGAGTAGATCTGATAATGAATTGTGATAGTAAAGTAGTACATTCACATATCGATTTATAATAGCCTCTCCCAGCCCTGTGGGAATCAGTGATGTTAATAATGCTTCCTTGAGCTGAATTTTAACCCATTTCTGGAATGCCAGTTCAGTGTCCTCACCTCACAACTAGCATAAAAATATCTCAATATAACATAAATAAAAACCTTTAAAAGCCTTCTGATGAATATATTGTCGCGCGAACCCTTCGGTTAATACCAGGGCTCGTGGAGGACCGAACGGCTTTAATGGAGGCAACGACCAAATACGGATTTTGCTATAAAAGCACGGGAGAAAGAAGGGAAGAGGAAGAAGCGGAAAAAGCGCGTACGTGCATTGGGAATTAACTCAAACGGGAATCCAGGTTTAAAAGGAAATGGAAAATAATACAAGGATTTATTTTCAAGGATAGCGGGACAGGAAAATACGCGATGATAAATAAAATGTCCTAATCGGGACGTCCCCACTCACACTTCGGATACAGCACAGGGGAAATGAATTAATAAAAATGAAACGTTGTGTAATGGTCTGTGGGGTGCGGCCTTATCTGTCAGTCGTCAAGGAATCGCTGGCTCCAAGCACGCAAGCCCACCGCGACTTTGATGTCGGCGGGAAACAGGCCTCGATGCGCGCCTGTTCGCGCGCCGTCAGGCCTCACCGAGCGCCTCACTGCAGGCCCCTCGCCAGTTGCACCTGTGTTCCCGTCTGTTCGCAGCACCGAAAGCACCAAAAAGCACTGAGCACCACGACGAACCAACAGCACCAAAGGTCCAATGCTGGCTAGCGATCTCCACACAAAGCCGATCCAGCGCGGAGAGAGTACGAATAACGCCAGGAACGCACAGAGAAGGAACTGGCAAAGACAAGAAGCCAAGAGAGCCAAGATGTCGTGCAGCGCCAAGAGACAAAATGTCGTCCAGCGCGTCCTTTTCTCACCTCCCGTGTGACGTCAAATCTTGCTCGCCCCCAATCAGAGCCTCGTCTCTCGACCTCTCGAATGTTCTGCTGTGCTGGTGCTTTGTCATTGGCCAAGTCCTTCCTGCCACCATGTCACGCCACCCTTGTGGCCAACCACCAGTCCTTCCATTCCCTCCAATCACGGGGCAGTTCTCTGTCCCTTACACAGACCAATCACAGTCCTCCTGAGTCCTGGGCGTGGCTATAGTCTGCCACGAGGCTCGTGCTGGGCTAGCTGGTGGTGTAGCTGGTTGCGGCCCATGTGGCGGTGCCCCGATCTGGCTTCCTGCCAGTTTTCTTCCAAGGTCATTGTTGTAAGGGAGGGGAACTAATTAATGTGTGCACTAAGGACCTATCTAAGTGTTTAAATGAGTGCGTTGCCATAAGAGACACAGGTTTGATGACAGAGGGGACGACGAACAAAGGAATCTTATCCATAATCCCTGCACTATTCAGCACGCCCTGCTCCCTCGTAGCGGGGACACCAATACAGCTTATACCGACAAACCGGACTAACCATAGAACTTATTACAGGTTGATTCCCTACCACGACAGTCGGATACCTACCTATACAAATCTATCTGGCTCGAGATATTCCTCTACCCAAATTCATAACAATATATATATATACAGTCATACCCCGTTTTACGCCATTTCGACCTACGTCAAATCTGACTTTACGCCACTCTTCTAGAGTAAATTTCAGTTCAGCGAACGTCATTATGTGCGACTTTACGTCACTCCTACGGACGTGAAAAAAATTACATTTTTCCTTAAAAATATATTTAAAATAAACAAAATAGTACATAAATTAACAATAAAAGAAGCTAAAAAAACAATTAAAAATACAATAAAAAGCACATTTAAAATATTTTTAAAATGTACGTAGAGTATACTGCACGTACACGTAGCTGCTGGTTCTCATTCAAAACAAAGGCGACGCCATATGCATTTTGTCCTGTGCTGCGGTCGCGTGCTTGCTTTGCCTTTCGCTGGTATTTTTGTGATTATTCCTTTACTGTGTAAAACAACCAAAGTAACGTGGCAATGGCGAAACATGACGATGCCGGCTCGGACGACCGTCCGTGCAGTCACGTCACCGTGCAGAGTGTGCAATGTCCGCGACGAGGTCAGGCCCCATGGCCCATGGCCCATGTGAAACGAACGACCGTGTCATGCCTTGAGCCGGGGTTCCTCGTCGGGCACCTCGCCGGCATCCGGCATCGACGAACCGATCGACGTGTGCATGTGCACATGTGCATGGATTTGCAAATGCCTGCCTGAACGTCGTCGCTTCTGCATATATCGCATCGTCCAAAAATAAAGAAGCAAGCAACTTCGGCCACTCGAGGAAAGACGGGGCACGCCTACGACTCGGAGGCGAGCATCGATCCCCGGGGCGGCCGTGTTCACGGAACCCTGAGCTCGTTCGTTCGTCACAGACGACAAGACACGACCACCGGTGCAACTGCTCGGACACGTTTGGTAAAGCACGCCGTGGTGAAGCGGGCTGCGGAGCCACTCGGCACACAAGCCAGCTCACGGTCGACGCGTAGCTGCTGGTTCTCATTCAAAACAAAGGCGACGCCATATGAATTTTGTCCTGTGCTGCAGTCGCGTGCTTGCTTTGCCTTTCGCTGGTATTTTTGTGATTATTCCTTTACTGTGTAAAACAACCAACGTAACGTGGCAACGGCGAAACATGACGATGCCGGCTCGGACGACCGTCCGTGGCAGACGTCACATCACGTCACCGTGCAGAGTGTGCAATATCCGCGATGAGGTCAGGCCCCATGGCCCATGGCCCATAAGAAACGAACGACCGTGTCATGCCTCGACCTGGGGTGCCTCGTCGGGCACCTCGCCGGCATCCGGCGTCGACGAACCGATCGACGTGTGCATGTGCACATGTGCATGGATTTGCAAATTTGCAATTTGCTGCGAAGCCGCAGCCTCCTCCAGTTATTTACTCTAGTTCTACGGTGTTTGTCTTCATTTTAAGGCATTTTTAAGACATTACGCCCGGTTTACGTCAAAAACCGAGTTACGTCACGGCTTATGGAACCAATTAATGACGTAGGCCGGGGTATTACTGTATGTATGTATATATATACACAGTCATCCCTCGTTTATCGCGGGGGTTACGTTCCAGAACCCCCCGTGATAGGTGAAAATCCGCGAAGTAGAAACCATATATTAATTTTATTATTTTTTATATATTTTAAGCCTTTAAAAACCCTCCCCATACTCTTATAGACCTTTCCCACGCTCTTATAAACCCTTTCTACACTCTTAAACACACATTTGAGACCCATCCTTATGTATTACAAAAATATTTGTACGTGTATATTTGAAAATACTGCAATAGATACTGGGTAAGTATATCAATAAAAGTTTTTACTGTACTGCACAGCAAAGAAGAGCATTGCAGAGTGTTCGTAGGGCTTGAAACAACTTCACAATTTTACACAAAATGCACAAAAACACAACACCGCAGGATACTGAACAGCGTGCTCTGATTGGTCGCGTCTCATCCATCTGCCAATAGTGTGCCGCGTACGAAATCATCTGGGCAAACTAGCGCAAGCAACCCAAGCTTGGTTTTCCATACGCGCGATTCTTTGTCTACTCATTTATAATGCGCATTTTATTTCGATTTACTGTAATATTCTTTTAATATAGGTTTTCATTAATATGTTATATTTTTATTCATATTATTATTAATTTTTTAGGCTAGAAAATGCTTATTTTACCGCAAAAATAATTAAAATCTAAAAAAATAAAAATACCTATAGGCCGCAGAATCCCGCGATATAATGAAAAATCCGATATATAATTTTACATATACTAGCGAGAAAAACCCACGATGTACCGAAGCCGCGAAAAGTGAAGCGCGATATAGCGAGGGATGACAGTATATATATATATATATATACAGTGAAACCTTGACTTACGAGTTTAATTCGTTCTGTGACCGAGCTCGTAACTCAATTTGCTCGTTTCTCAAATTAAATTTCCCCATTAAAATGCATTGAAATGCTATTAATCCGTTCCAGCCCGCCAAAAACCACACCAATTTTTTTTTAAATATACAGTATATATAAAAATATCTCGCGCTTTATATTTCACCTGTATGCAGCATACAAGTTGGCAGGATGGCCTGGACTGGAGGTACGCACACTTGACTCTAAACTGTCCAGCCTGGGTTTGAATCCCGACCCAGCTATAACCTGTCATGGGTGAATCACAGGCAGGGTGATTCATCAATGTGTGTACCGCTAAACTGGGCGCCCCGTTTGCGTCCCATTAGTTGTTGGATGTTAAGGATCTCACCGTGTTTTCCACAAAGAGAAGGCGAGCTATCGCCGGCACTCTGAACAAGTTGTGGCCTGGCATGCTCTTCTCCTCTGCCGTTATATACGTCCTCCCCAGCATCTTTTTCCAGAAGAGCCCTGTCTCGTCACAGTTGAAGATTTGCTGGGGGATGTATCCTTCGGCTTCTATCAGTTCGGCAAAAGTTATAATAAAATCTTCAGCTGCCTTCACATCCGAGCTTGCTGCCTCACCATGCCTGACGACGGAGTGAATGCCGGTCCTCTTCTTAAAATTATCAAACCATCCCCGACTGGCTTTGAATGACTTCCGATGCCTTGTCCGTTGATGTTCCCGCCGCCTGCTGCACCAAATCCCCGTAAATGTCTCGTGCCTTCTCACACATGATGTTCTCGGTCACGGTATCTCCTGCGAGCTGCTTCTCCGTCAACCACACGAACAACAACTTCTCCATCTCTTCATGGATAGAGGTCCGGAGCTTTGAAATAATCGTAACGCCCTTGGCTGGCGTTATAGCCTTTATCGACTCCTTCTGCTTCAAAATCGTACATATCGTAGAAGTACTACGATCGTACTGCCTCACCAAGTCGACAACACGCACACCTCGCTCATGTTTTTCGACGATTGCGTGTTTTATATCCAAGCACATCATCCTCTTCTTCCTCTCAGTACTGCCCTTGGCACTCAATTTCTTAGGACCCATGGTTAAAACTAAGAAATTTTCCAAAATAACCAAAATGCGAAAACAAAGCAGCAGCGATATACGGCAGAGATGCTTGCACGGCAAGATAACCACGTGACCGGAACCCACCTGGTGGCGGGTGGCGTAAGCTGCAAAATAACCAAAATGCGAAAACAAAGCAGCAGCGATATACGGCAGAGATGCTTGCACAGCAAGATAACCACGTGACCTGAACCCACCTGGTGGCGGGTGGCGTAAGCTCCAAAATAACCAAAATGCGAAAACAAAGCAGCAGCGATATACGGCAGAGATGCTTGCACGGCAAGATAACCACGTGACCGGAACCCACCTGGTGGCGGGTGGCGTAAGCTCCAAAATAACCAAAATGCGAAAACAAAGCAGCAGCGATATACGGCAGAGCTGCTTGCACGGCAAGATAACCACGTGACCGGAACCCACCTGGTGGCGGGTGGCGTAAGCTCCAAAATAACCAAAATGCGAAAACAAAGCAGCAGCGATATACGGCAGAGATGCTTGCACGGCAAGATAACCACGTGACCTGAACCCACCTGGTGGCGGGTGGCGTAAGCTCCAAAATAACCAAAATGCGAAAACAAAGCAGCAGCGATATACGGCAGAGATGCTTGCACGGCAAGATAACCACGTGACCGGAAACCACCTGGTGGCGGGTGGCGTAAGCTCCAAAATAACCAAAATGCGAAAACAAAGCAGCAGCGATATACGGCAGAGCTGCTTGCACGGCAAGATAACCACGTGACCGGAACCCACTTGGTGGCGGGTGGCGTAAGCTCGTAACTCAGATCTCGGCTCGCATCTGAAAGCAATAAACCGCCCGAGCGATGGCTCGTATCTCGGAAAACTCGTAAGTTGGTGCACTCGTAAGTCAAGGTTTCACTGTGTGTGTGTGTGTGTGTGTGTGTGTGTGTGTGTGTGTGTGTGTGTGTGTGTGTGTGTGTGTGTGTGTGTGTGTGTGTGTGTGTGTGTGTATATATATATATATATATATATATATATATATATATATATACAATGGAACCTTGACTTACGAGTTTAATTCGTTCCGTGACCGAGCTCGTAACTCAAATTGCTCGTATCTCAAATCAAATTTCCCCATTGAAATGCATTGAAATGCTATTAATCCGTTCCAGCCCGCCAAAAACCACACCAATTTTTTTTTAAATATACAGTATATATAAAAATATCTCGCGCTTTATATTTCACCTGTATGCAGCATACAAGTTGGCAGGATGGCCTGGACTGGAGGTACGCACACTTGACTCTAAAGTCTAAACTGTCCAGCCTGGGTTTGAATCCCGACCCAGCTATAAACTGTCATGGGTGAATCACAGGCAGGGTGATTCATCAATGTGTGTACCGCTAAACTGGGCGCCCCGTTTGCGTCGCATTAGTTGTTGGATGTTAAGGATCTCACCGTGTTTTCCACAAAGAGAAGGCGAGCTATCGCCGGCACTCTGAACAAGTTGTGGCCTGGCATGGCATGAACATGAAAACATGAACATGAACATGAAATGTTCGACATGAACATGAAATTTTCCGAAATAACCAAAATGCGAAAACTAAAATGCATCGCTATACGACAGAGATACGTACTGTACTTGAACGGCAAGATAACCACGTGACCAGAACCTACCTGGCGGCGTAAACTCGAAATAACCAAAATGCGAAAACTAAAATGCATCGCTATACGACAGAGATACGTACTGTACTTGAACGGCAAGATAACCACGTGACCAGAACCTACCTGGCGGCGTGAACTCGAAATAACCAAAATGCGAAAAAAAAAATGCATCGCTATACGACAGAGATACGTACTTGAACGGCAAGATAACCACGTGACCGGGTGGCGAAAGCTCGTAACTCGGATCTCGGCTCTCATCTCAAAGCAATAAACTGCCGGAGCGACGGCTCGTATCTCGAAAAACTCGTAAGTTGGGGCACTCGTAAGTCAAGGTTCCACTGTATATATATATATATATATATTGTTGCGGAACCCAACGTCGGCCTCTGTTCCCCTTAGAGGGGGGATTAATCCCCTCTTCTATAACTGACCGACGTGGTCCCTGACGCTGCCCAGCGACCTCCGGAAAGGCCGGTGGCACAGCCCCGTTCGTACCGCGGACAGATGTTAATTGCCGAGCGGTTTTAGCAACCGCGGCACGAACTATTAACAGAAACTAGACCCGATCCTTGAACGTTGGCCAAATCGTGCCACAGGTTTTCAATGGGGAAAAGACAAAGACGACGGGTGTGAAGAAGAGGAAGACGAAGGCAAAAGGTAGGAAATACGAATATGATTTATTACTACTATTTACAACCAAAAGAAACCAAGGAAGAAGGAAGGATAATAAAATAATGCAGAAAGAGGGACGGACCAGAAGGACAGAGTGAAACTCTAGCTTACCTATTAACAGTCTTACTTAAACCCCAGGACAACACAGAAGACGGACGAACAATCAGACTTACACGGGGGATGATGGCAGGAACGAATGGCGGGAAGGGTCCGGGTGGTTGGGATGATCGCGGCTCGAGTTGGGCAGCCGCCGGCTCTCCTCAACCGTCTCTCGTACGGCGATTCCTTTGAAGCGGCAACTGCCGTCACCGCTCAAAGCTGCCGTGGTCCAAAACTGCGGTGGTTCCCAAGCTCCTTCGGTTCAATCTGCTGTGGTGTGCCGCATCTGACGTGGGGGCCTTGCGTGACGGGTTCTCTCTCTCTCTCAAATGCTTGCTGTCTCTCTGCCGTTTCTCTGACGCAACTCTCAGGACTTCCGCCAAAGGCTTCCGCGCGCCTTATATAACGCCTCGGGCGATCAAGCCGCCGGCCTCCAGGACACGCCCATCGGTGAGCTCGCCTCGGCCCTGATTGGTCGCGAGGGCTCACCGATCCCGCCCTTGGAGGAGGCGTTGGCAAGGCCACGCCTTGTTCCCGGCGTTGGGCCGACTCCTCCCACCTTCTGCTCCGAGATGACCTCGTGGCTAATGGAGTCTTGCAGCAAAAAAACCACAACCCCACAGCAGCAGCAGAATGCAGCAAACCGCCCAATGCAGTTGGCAATTGACGAAAGGGGAATGTGAAGGGAATCTACCTTGTTTGAATTTGGTGCAATGGAGTGCTAATTAATGGAAGACACAGCCTTAATCTAATACACATAATAAGGAGATAAATACTGAACAAGGAGGAAATCTATGATTTGCTACGTGATTGTTTATGGAATAACTACGGGCACGACCTTTGACCTTTAAACACAACAAATGGAGGAAGGAGGGTGATATTTTACAACAACAAAAAAAACACAATTCCCATATCCACAACAATATATATATATATATATATATATATATATATATATATATATATATATATATATATATATATATATATATATATATATATATACATACATACATACATACATACATACATACATATACACATATATGTATATATATACAGTATATATATATATATATATATATATATATATATATATATATATATTAGCTTAGCTCGGCTCGCTGCGCTCACCTCACCACGCGTCGTTACTGAATGAAGAACGGGCTTATTTTAGCTGAGAATAATGACTGTACCTGAGTTGCTGTGTTGTCATGATTTACAGCAATCATAATACAAACAATTATTTTGCACAAATTAATTTGTAGTGTTTGTGATATTACATTTTTAAGCAATTTAGGTTGAAGATTTAGGTTGAAAAAATATATAAAATTCACAAAAGAACCCCTCACCACATACATACGGGAGGGGTAGGTGCAGACTGGAAGTTTGGAACGATTACACCTCACCACTACGTAATTTAAAACACCTCACCACCACGTAATTTAAAACACCTCACCCCACCTAATTTAAAACACCTCACCCCACCTAATTTAAAACACATCACCACCAAGTAATTTAAAACACCTCACCCCCACATAATTTAAAACACCCCACCCCCACCAAATTTAAAACACCTCACCACCACGTAATCCAAAACACCTCACCCCCATGTAATTCAAAACACCTTACCAACATGTAAATCAAAACACCTCACCACCACGTAATTCAAAACACCTCACCACCACGTAATTCAAAACACATCACCACCACATAATTTAAAACACCTCACCACCACGTAATTCAAAACACCTTACCACCATGTAATTCAAAACACCTCACCACCACGTAATTCAAAACACCTCACCACCACATAATTTAAAACACATCACCACCACATAATCCAAAACACCTTACCACCATGTAAATCAAAACACCTTACCACCATGTAATTCAAAACACCTCACTACCACGTAATTCAAAACACCTCACCACCACGTAATTCAAAACACCTCACCACCACATAATTTAAAACACCTCACCACCACGTAATTCAAAACACCTTACCACCATGCAATTCAAAACACCTGACCACCACATAATTCAAAACACCTCACCACCACATAATTTAAAACACCTCACCACCACGTAATTCAAAACACCTTACCACCATGTAATTCCAAACACCTGACCACCAAGTAATTTTTAAAAACCTGACCCCCAAGTAATTCAAAACACCTCAACAACTAATTCAAAACACCTTACCACCACATAATTCAAAACACCTTACCACCTGTTACGGATTCGTCACTTCCGTTGTTGTCGTTCTCATCCACTGTAAACATTTTTGGTGCAATGTACTATTATTGTTATCGTTTAAGTGAATTGGAGATAACTGTTTTCAAAAGGTAAAAAAAATTAATGTTTGAAAAAGCAACCGGAAACCGGATCGGGAACCGGACGAAGAGGAGGAAGAAGAGGAGGAAGCAGAGGAGGAAGAAGAGGAGGAAGAGGAGGCGGAGCAAGTGAGGTCAGAGAAGGAGCCGAGCTGCTTGGAGGTCTTGAGCAAACGCTGGTGAACGGGGGTCACGAGTGAACTTTGGGTTTCCTGGGAAAGGGATTCCTGCGACAGAGTTGTTATCGCTGTGACAGTTAAACCTGTGTGACAGGTTTTGCGGTTGATTCCGAAGAGAATCATTGGAGTGCCGTTACGTCTCGAGTACGGGCCATTGGCCATTTTGCCTCACGCCCGATTTCGGACCGCTCCAGGCTTTTCACCTCGCTTCAACCATTTCACCGCATCCAGACGTTAACCTGGTGTGTGTGTGTAAAGTGGATTTTGAGTGGGAATTTGCGGTTCGCCGATTGTGAGCCGTTGAACATCCATACCCGAAGGTGTGATTTCCCAGTCGCCTCTTGAGGATACCTTTGCCCATCTTTGGCAGTGTGATTGTCAACCGAACTGGATTATGGTCTCGATACAACATCGTCTGACGATCACTGGAGCGTGGATCGACTTTGGCTTGATGCCGGGATAGAGACATTGGGAATGTTCTTTTCGCTCACATGGAGCACAGTGAGTTACATTGTACGAAACTGATGGGACCATCATAGTAATGATATATTGGTTGTACAATTGATTAATATTGTTATTGTACTGTTGTTCTTGTGTGACCTTAATACATTACTTGTTTGTTGGTAACAATTGGTGTGGTGGTGTGGTTTCACCATTGATCTTTGACATACAGAATAACACATCTTTCTGCCGTGACACCTCTCGAGGCTCGGAGGTACACGGTGACCGGCGTTTGGGGAAGAGCACGTAACAGAAATTTGGGGCTCGTCCGGGATAGAATTCCTTAACATTCCCAAAATTCTCAAAATTTGGAATTTTCTAGCATTCCCAAATTTTTCAAAATAAAATTGGATTTTTTTTTTCTTGTGTGAAGGTTAACAGATAGTCACCATGGTGTTTGACGCAGAAAGGTTTGTGGCATCCCCTAATGAGGCACAGTTCCAGGCATTAAAAAGATAGGAACTCATGATATTGGCCAAATATTTTAGCTTGGAGGTCGAGTTAGTATGAAGAAAGCAGAGATTCAGACATTGGTGGTGGAGTCTCTAGTGGGACAAGGAACATGGGAAGACGTAGCCTTGGATTGGTTACCCGAGGAAAAAGGAAATGTGGAGCTCCGGAAAATGGAAATGCAACTGCAGAGCCAGGAAAGGTTAAAAGAGTTGGAATGGAAAGCCGAGGAAAGAAGAGCAAAGCAAAGAGCAGAACAGGAACGAGACCTCGAGGAAAGAAGAGCAGAGGAAAGAGCAGAGGAAAGGAGAGCTGAAAAGGAAAGAGCAGAACAGGAACGAGAACTCGAGGAGAGAAGAGCAGAGGAAAGAGCAGAGGAAAGGAGAGCTGAAAGGGAGTTAAAGGAACGTGACATGGAGTATCAGAAGGAACTTAAACTCAAGGAGCTGGAATTACTGGGAGAACAGAGAGAAGTAGTATCCATGCCGGCTAGTTCGACAACTAGTGAGAACTATTGGGATGTTGGAAGGCATGTGAGGCTGGTTCCACCCTTCAATGAAAAGGAGGTAGCCAAGTTTTTTTTTACATTTTGAAAAGGTGGCTCAAATGCTAAAATGGCCTGTGGGGTCCTGGACTATGTTAGTGCAAAGTGTTCTGGTGGGTAAAGCTCAAGATATATTTTCGGCTTTACCGAATGACCAATGTGCAGATTATGAGATAGTGAAGAAAGCCATTCTCCAAGCCTATGAATTGGTCCCTGAAGCTTACCGGCAAAAATTCAGGAATGCCAGGAAGAGGGAGAGTGAGACCCATGTGGAGTTGGCCAGAATGAAGGAAACCATCTTTGATAGGTGGTGTGACTCGAAGGAGATTTGGAAAGACTTCAACCATTTGCGACACTTGATATTGGTGGAGGAATTCAAACAGTGTGTCCACATGGACATTAAAGTACATTTGGATGAAAAGAAAGTACCAGAGTTGGATGAAGCAGCAACCGTGGCAGATGACTATGCCTTGACACACAGGATGGGGTTCCACAAACCTAACTTCCCGCCTCGAGTTAGCCAGGGGAGTTATGGTAAATCAGGTTCGGAGAACAGATTTTCATGGAGGCGGTCGAGAGAGGACTATGGGGACAAATCTGATGCCGCGACTTTTAGGGGTCAGAAGACTACAGTTCCGAGACAGACTTATCTTCCGGGGGGCCCGAGGCAGACCACGAGTTTTTCCTCCGGGCCTACTTGCGCTTTTTGCAAGAAACCTGGGGCATTTGATGTCCCAATGTTACGCCCTGAAAAGGAAAAATCAGGAGCAGAGTCAAACTAGTGCAACTCCGAATGCATTGGCCAATGCGAGAAATCGTCCTTGGAGGACAGTGACTTGTGAAGGTTCCCGTGCCAAAGTTACGGCATCACAGAACGACATTGTTCAACAGGGTTACAAACCTTTTATTTCAGAGGGGTTTGTGTCACTGGATGGAGACTTAACGAACCAGAGACCTGTTAGGGTATTGAGGGACACAGGAGCACATCAATCTTTGATGCTTGAAGGCATTTTGCCATTGTCAGAGAAGACGGCAACTGGTGTTAGTGTTCTTTTACAGGGGGTTGGTGGCTATGTTAAAGCTCCTCTTCATGTCATCCATTTGAAGTCTGATTTGGTGTCAGGACCGGTCACCGTAGGTTTACAAGCCACTCTTCCTGTAGAGGGAATCTGTTTTATTATTGGGAATGATTTGGCCGGTGGTCGAGTTTCTGGTAATCCAATGTTGGTTGAAAAGCCCAGTATGGAAAATAACACCGCACAGTTAGAGCAGGAGATCCCTGGTATCTTTCCATCCTGTGCAGTGACTCGAGCTATGGGTAGGAAGCGCTCTGAAGAGAAGGAGAAGGAAGGTGATGTGGATTTGGGTTCCTTAGAGGTATTGGAGGAAAATTCTGAATGAGGTAATAGGAAAGGGAGTGACATCAAGGAACATAAGGAAAAGGTGTCATCTGGAACAAAAGAGGAAATGGCGTGTCCGTCGGAGACATCTGGGAACGAGATTGAACAAACGGTGCTGGTCCGAAAGAGACTTGTTGAAGTACAACACGGAGATTCGGAGATCCGGAGTTTAATTGGTAAAGCCGTTACAAAGGAAGAGGCTATGAAGATACCTGTTGGTGACTTCATGAAAGGGGAAATACTCATGAGAAAATGGAGACCACCAGAGGTGCCAGCAAACGATGAGTGGAAAGTTCATTACCAAATTGTGGTGCCACGGCCGTACCGGAAGGAGATATTGAGTTTGGTGCATGAGACACCTTTGGACAGGCACCTTGGAGTGAACAAGACATGTGACAGAATATTGGTACATTTTTTCTGGCCAGGATTGCGACGTGATGTGGCAGAGTTCTGTAAATCTTGCCATTCTTGCCAGCTGGTGGGAAAACCTAATCAGAAAGTCCCATCCGCACCTTTAAAACCAATTCCAGCTTTTGAAGAGCCACTCAGCCGTGTCATTATTGACTGTGTAGGCCCTTTACCTAAAACTAAGGCTGGACATAAGTATTTGCTGACCATCATGTGCGCTTCCACAAGGTTCCCAGAGGTAGCGCCTCTTAGAAAAATTACTGCGGCAGTTATTGCGAAGGCCTTGATTAAATTTTTCACTTTGGTTGGCCTACCTAAGGTCATCCAGTCTGATCAGGGTTCCAATTTCATGTCAATGCTTTTTCAGCAAGTGGTACACCTGTTGGGAATGGAGCAAGTAAAATCAAGTACTTACCATCCCGAGAGCCAAGGGGCCTTGGAAAGGTTTCACCAGACATTGAAGAATATGATCAGAACGTATTGTTTTGAATGTGACAAGGATTGGGATGAAGGAATACCCTTATTGTTGTTTGCTACGAGGGAATCCGTTCAGGAGTCATTGGGATTCAGTCCTTTTGAACTTGTGTTTGGACACGCAGTTCGAGGACCATTGAAATTAGTGAAAGAACAGTGGCTACAGGAGGAGTCACAGTCAACAGTGGTAGAGTATGTGTCAATGGTTAGGCACAGATTGGCAAAGGCTTGTGAAGTTGCGAGAGGAAACTTGAAAGTGACACAGGATAAAATGAAAGTGAGACATGACAAGAAATCTCAGATAAGAAAATTCAGTCCTGAGGACCGATTGTTAGTGTTGCTTCCTGTTCCAGGTCAGCCACTTTCGGCTAGATATTTCGTTCCCGATGCAATTGAAAGGAGGGTTAATGAAACAGATTACGTGGTTACAACTCCCGACCGATGGAAAAAGCGGCAGCTGTGTCATGTCAACCGACTGAAGGAATATTATGAGAGGAAGCCTGTGGGGAAAATTATTCCTGTCTCACCTGTCTCACATGCAGTCGGGGTGCAAGAGAATCCAGAGGTTGAGGCCGGTGTGAAGTTTGATAACTTTGATGACCAGGCTTGTCCCAGATTGACGAACACGGAAGTGTTGAGTCATTTAGATGAGAAATTAGGTCATTTGACGAGGGAACAACAAGGACAACTATCCAGCCTAATTTATGAGTTTGCACATTTGTTCACAGATGTACCTGATCGTACTGACTTGGTGTATCATGACATTGAGGTGGGGGAAGCCACTCCTGTGAAGCAACACCCCTATCGGATGAACCCTGTGAAGATGGAGCATCTTCGGAAGGAGGTTCAGTATATGTTGGAGAATGACATCATCGAACCAAGCAGCAGTGAATGGAGCTCACCATGAGTGTTGGTTCCAAAACCCGATGGCAGTTTTCGCTGTTGTACGGATTTAAAACGGGTTAATGCAGTGACCAAGACCCACTAATATCCCATCCCGAGGATTGATGACTGTATTGATAGAATAGGCCCAGCTAAATTTGTAACTAAATTTGACGTGCTGAAAGGGTATTGGCAGATTCCTCTTCCTGATAGAGCCAAGGAAATCTCGGCTTTAGTCACACCAAATGGGTTGTATCAGTACAAGGTTCTTCCCTTTGGATTAAAAAACGGGCCTGCTACATTTCAATGGCTGATTAATAAGCTCATTGCAGACCTTGATGGGGTGGAGGCTTATCTGGATGATGTCATCATCCACACTATGACCATGGAAGATCATATTAAACAAAGTCATGCATTTTTCAAGAAACTGACCAAGGCAGGGTTGGCCATCAACTTATCTAAGAGTGAGTTTGTAAAGGCACAGGTGGTGTTCCTCGGCCATGTAGTAGGTCAGGGTCAGGTACAACCGGTGACAGCCAAGATAGAAGCCATTGATCACTTCCAAGTTCCAAAAGGGAAGAAGGAGCTTATGAGATTCTTGGGTATGGCTGGTTGGTACCGGCGGTTCTGCAGGAATTTTTCTGATGTGATAGCTCCTTTAACGAATTTGCTGAGGAAAGAGACCAAGTTTGTTTGGGATGACAAATGTCAAGCTGCCTTTGCCCATGTCAAAGCGATATTAATGAGCTCTACTGTCCCAGCAGCCCCGGATTTTCAAGAACCATTCAAGTTGGCCATTGATGCAAGTGATGTGGGGGCTGGGGCAGTTCTATTACAGGAAGATGGTGATGGCATGGATCACCCGGTGTGCTACTATTCGAAAAAGTTTAACAAACATCAGGCAAATTATGCCACCGTGGAAAAAGAGACCCTTGGTCTCCTGCTAGTACTTCAGCATTATGAGGTGTATCTGGGAACTACTACCTTTCCTATAAAAGTCTTCACTGATCACAACCCATTAACCTTCATTCAAAAAATGAAAAATAAAAATCAGAGGTTGATGAGATGGAGTTTGGCATTGCAGGAGTTCAACTTGGAAATTGAGCATGTAAAGGGCAGGGACAATGTCGTTGCTGATGCTTTATCCAGAGTGAACTAACTTTTAAAATTCCTGTGGGTTGTTTGGAAGTTTTGTTGCTTTATTTTGGGGAATATTAATTATTGTTGCTCATGTGAATTGATCATTTGGGTGTGAGTTTTACTTTTGTTTGTTAAAAGAGTTTTTGCATGCAAAGAAAGTTTTCACTATGTTCCAACTTTCTTTCTTGAGGGGGGGAAGTGTTACGGATTCGTCACTTCCATTGTTGTGGTTCTCATCCACTGTAAACATTTTTGGTTCCATGTACTATTATTGTTATCGTTTAAGTGAATTGGAGATAACTGTTTTCAAAAGGTAAAAAAAATTAATGTTTGAAAAAGAAACCGGCAAACCGGATGAACAGGAGGAAGAAGAGGAGGAAAAAGGAGGCGGTGCAAGTGAGGTCGGAGAAGGAGCCGAGCTGCTTGGAGGTCTTGAGCAAACGCTGGCGAACGGGGGTCATGAGTGAACTTTGGGTTTCCTGGGAAAGGGATTCCTGCAACAGAGTTGTTATCGCTGTGACAGTTAAACCTGCGTGACAGGTTTTGCGGTTGATTCCAAAGAGAATCATTGGAGTGCCGTTACGTCTCGAGTACGGGCCGTTGGCCATTTTGCCTCGCGCCCGATTTTGGATTGCTCCAGGCTTTTCACCTCGCTTCAACCATTTCACCGCATCCAGACGTTAATCTGGTGTGTGTGTGTAACGTGGATTTTGAGTGGGAATTTGCGGTTCGCCGATTGTGAGCCGTTGAACGTCCATACCCAAAGGTGTGATTTCCCAGTCACCTCTTGAGGGTACCTTTGCCCATCTTTGGCAGTGTGATTGTCAACCGAACGGGATTCTGGTCTTGATACAACATCGTTCTGACGATCACTGGAGCATGGATCGACTTTGGCTTGATGCCGGGACAGAGACATTGGGAATGTCCTTTTCGCTCACTTGGAGCACAGAGAGTTCCATTGTACGAAACTGATGGTACCATCACAGGAATGATATATTGGTTGTACAATTGATTAATATTGTTATTGTACTGTTATTCTTGTGTGACCTTAATACAATACTTGTTTGTTGGTAACAATTGGTGTGGTTTCACCATTGATCTTTGACATACAGAATAACACATCTTTCTGCCGTGATTCCGCTCGAGGCTCGGAGATACACCGTGACCGGGGTTTGGGGAGGAGCACGTAACATCGTAACACCACCATGTCATTCAAAACACCTGACCACCACGTAATTTTAAAAACCTCACCACCAAATAATTCAAAACACCTCATCACCATGTAATTTAAAACACATCACCCCACCTAATTTAAAACACATCACCACCAAGTAATTTAAAACACCTCACCCCCAAGTCATTTAAAACACCTCACCCCCACATAATATAAAACACCTCACCTCACCTAATGTAAAACACCTCACCATGACGTAATCCAAAACACCTCACCCCCATGTCATTCAAAACACCTTACCACCATGTAAATCAAAACACCTCACCACCACATAATTTAAAACACCTTACCACCACGTAATTCAAAACACCTCACCACAACGTAATTTTAAAAACCTCACCACCAATTAATTCAAAGCACCTCATCACCAACTAATTCAAAACACCTCACCACCACATAATTAAAAACACCTCACCACCACATAATTAAAAACACCTCACCACCACATGACTCAAAACCACCACCACGTTATTAAAAACACTTCACAACCACGGAAACAAAAGTTTCAGGGAGTAGTTAAGTGACAACACAGACACTGCCCAGATGTGTAGATATACAGTATAGATAAATGATCGTACCCGAGTTGCCGTTTTGTCATGGTTTACACCAATCATAATTCAAACAATTATTTTGCACAAATGTATTTGTAATATACGTGATATTACCTTTTAGAAGCAATTGAAATTGAAAACTTAAGTTGAAAAAAATATTTTTTCCCAAAAAAATTCCAAAATAAAAAATAAAAAAATTGGAAATTTCTTTCAAAAAAAATACTCTTAGGACATACCGACGGGAGAGATATGTGCATACCAGAAGTTTGGTACGATTTCATAAAAGTTTGAGGGAGTAGTTCAGTGACAACACAGACACTGCACAGATATATATATATATAACAAATGAATCAGCACAAATAACTTGAGTTTTTGTTGAAAACAACATACCCTGTAATTGGACAAACTTTTGCGTTTTCCACTGCTCAGTCCTTACAATTCTGCCTATTTTGGATTCGCCCACCTACAAAATGTTATTTCATGACTTAAACTGTAATGTTTAGTGGTTTTGACTATCATCTTGCTTCACAAAACACTAGAGTGAAAATAACGAAAGGTCCGGCCCATCGAAGGGTAACCGTCTGCCACAGAAATTGTTGCTGTGGCAAATTACTATTAAATGGATGAGATGGTGTTCTTTAACCAAAGATAAAGGTGTTCTTTAACCAAAGATAAAGCAACTCGTTTTGGTTCCAAAAGATTACAAGGGCAATGCACAGCACAACACACTATGTGGGATTTTAACCTGGGTGCATAGTTAACATGAGGTACGTACTGAAAGGCTTGAGGCTCGCCAAGCCGACAGATGCAAAAGAAAATAAAATTGCATAAAACATGTCGGGAAGGTTTGAGGTTGGAACATTAACAAATGCTTTTAGCCATCCTTGGCAGATGTGCAATGATTAGGGCAGTGGCATCATTTGAGCGCCGCCTGTATTTTGAGCCCAAGAAACCAAATTCAAAACCTGATGCCTAAAATAAACATAAAAGTGCTTGTACATGCAACTTGAATATTTTGGCCTCAAAAAACATATAATATATATGTATATATATATTTTGTGCAATTGGAGTAAGAACTATACTGCTGGCACTCAGATAGCTAAAATATGGCAACAGCTACAATCAACAGACATTAACTCATTGTGCACTTGTGTAAGGATATCCAAACAATGGGGCCAGCACAATAGCTCAGAGGTAGCACACTCATCATCGAGTTGTCTCGTCTGGGTTTTGAATACCAACCTAACGACAAAACTGTCACACTGTTATTTCATCAATAAGTGCGCCATCTGTTAAGATATGATATCAAGCTGGGTTTCCGTCGACTAGCATTTGATACATGGTGGTGGGCATTCAAGATAACCGGCCGTGTCTTTTGCAATGAGTAGACCAGTGTGCCAGCACCCTGACCAAATTCCAAGTTCCTACCGTGACTACTGCTGGGTATGCAATGGCAAACCCCCCAAGAATAAACTTTGCCATTGGACTGCTTTGGCAACAATGGAACCTGCTGTTAGCAGACAAAAGAAGCAGAGGAGGAATACCCAAACAATTATTGGGATGCGATGGAAACATCTGCAACAGTTTTCCAGTCATTCCACATCTTACTCTTGTTACGTGCTCCTCCCCAAACCCCCTGGTCACGGTGTACCTCCGAGCCCCGAGAGGAGTCACGGCAGAAAGATGTGTTATTCTGTGTCAAAGATCAATGGTGAAACCACACCAATTGTTACCAACAAACAAATATTGTATTAAGGTCACACAAGAATAACAACACAAAAACAATAGTAATCAATTGTACAACCAATATATTTTCCTATGATGGTACCATCAGGTTCGTACAATAAAACTCACTGTGCTACAAGTGAGCGAAAAGAAGAACATTCCCAATGTCTCTATTCCCGGATCAAGCCAAAGTCATATTCCGGCATCAAGCCAATGTTGTATTCCGGCATCAAGCCAAAGTCGATCCACTCCAGTGCTCGTCCGTACGATGTCGTATCGAGACCAGAATCCCGTTGGGTTGACAGTTACACTGCCAAAGATGGGCGAAGGTGTCCTCGAGAAGCGACGGGGAAATCACACCTTTCGGTATCGGACATTTGACGGGCTCTCAATCGGCGAACCGCAGATTTCCCACTCCAAAAGCCACGTTATACACACACACACCAGATTAACGTCTGAATGCGGTGAAAATGGTTGAAGCGGTGAAAAACCTTGAGCGAAGCGCAAAGCGCGCGAGTCAAAATGGCCGACGGCCCGTTCTCGAGGCGTAACGGCACTACGATGATTCTCCTCGGAATCAACCGCAAAACCTGACACGCAGGTTGATCTGTCACAGCGATAACAACTCTGTTGCAGGAATCCCTTTCCTGGGAAACCCAAAGTTCACTCGTGACTCTCGTTCGCCAATCGTTCGCTCCAGACCTCGAAGCAGTTAGGCTTCTTCTCCGACTCACTCGCTCCGCCTTTTGCTCCTCTTTTCTCTTCGTCGTCATCCGGTTCCGGTTTCATTTAAAACATTAGCTTTTTACCTTTTGAAAATAATAATCTCCATTTTCCCTTAAACGACAACAATAATAGTACATGGAATCAAAAATGTTTACAGTGGATGAAAACCACAACAACGGAAGTGACGAATCCGTAACACTCTGCAGTATGAAAAAAAGCACACTGCAACAATGGACAAGCTTCTACTCCAATTAGAAGTCAAATTCTACAAGGGGTCTGCAAATCCAATGGATGGATCTGTTGAACCAGCAGGTGCTCAAGGGAAAACTGGCTAACATACTCTTTTGTAACGTTCAGGAAGAAATGTTTTCACAACAAACCCAAATTTTCAATCTCAAAAAGGCACAAAGATTAAACCAAAGATATGTGAGGTACAGGGGCGGCAGGATATATTTGAGGTATGCACACTCGCCCTTGAGCTGTGTAGCCTGGGTTTGAATCCCATCCCGGCTATAAGCTGTCATCCTGGTGTTCACAGGCAGGATGGTCGATAATAATAATAATAATAATGCATTTATTTTATATAGCGCTTTTCAGGAAGCCCAAAGACGCTTTGACAGAGTGCAAAACATAATGCATAGCAAAACATAAAGACAATTGCAAAAAAAGAAGAATCAATAGGGAAATATTCAAAGCACAAAGGAGGGAGAAGGAGAGGAGATAGTCAGGGGTTAGATGCTGTGGGTTAAATGTTGAATGCAGTGTTGAACAGGTGGGTCTTGAGTGATGTTTTGAATGTGGTGAGTGAGGAGGAGTCTCTGATGGTGTGAGGTAGCGAGTTCCAGAGGGTGGAAGCAGCGATGGAGAAGGCCCTGTCCCCCCAGGATCTAAATTTGGTCCGGATGGGGGGGGGGGTCAGGAGGTTGGTACCAGCAGAGCGGAGGTTGCGGGTGGGAGTGTGTCTGGAGAGGAGGTCAGCCAGGTAGGATGGGGCCAGGTTATGGAGGGCTTTTTAGGTCAAGAGGAGGATTTTGTACTGGATTCTCTGGGAGATGGGGAGCCAGTGAAGCTTGTAAAGGACGGGGGTGATGTGGTCATGGGTCCGGGAATGGGTGAGTAGACGGGCAGCGGAGTTCTGAATGTATTGGAGTTTATTGGTGATTGTTGAGGGTGAACCATAAAGGAGGCTATTGCAGTAGTCCAGACGGGAAGTGATGAAGGCGTGGATGAGGGTTTCTGCAGCCACGGAGGAGAGGGATGGACGGAGACGGGCGATGTTTTTCAGGTGAAAGAAGGCTGTCTTTGTGATCTGTTTAGTGTATTTGTCGAAGGAGAGGGTTTGGTCAAAGATGATGCCAAGATTCCGGATGTGAGGGGAGGTGGATACTGGGAAACCGTCGATGTTGAGGGCAAAGTTATGGGTGGACTTGGTGAGCGTTTTTGGGCCAATGATGATTATTTCAGATTTATCACAGTTAAGTTTGAGGAAGTTGATTTGAAGCCAGGATTTTATTTCAGTGATGCAGTTTGTCAGGATAGAGTGGGTGGCGGTGGAGATGGACTTGGTGGAGATGAAAAGCTGGATGTCATCAGCGAAGCAGTGGAATTGGAGACCATGACGGCGGATTAAGTGACCGAGGGGGGACAGGTAAAGGATGAAGAGGAGGGGGCCAAGAACTGAACCTTGGGGGACACCTTGGGGGAGGGGAGCAGTGGGGGATTTGCAGTTATTGATGGAGATGAACTGACGTCTGTCAGAGAGGTATGATTTAATCCAAGAGATTTAATCCAAGATAGATCAGTGCATCCACCGTCCCTCAGATGGACAATCACTGGGACCCATCTGCTGTAATTAGTTGGTGTATGTTAAAGATTCCACAGTGTTCTCTGCAAAGAATAGGTGAGATATCGCCGACATCCTGAAAAAATTTCAAATTCCCAACAATTTTCAAACGGCTGGGAAGGCAATAGCAAATGACCTCACATAATCCTTGCCCAAGGTCTGCTCTGGTAGCAACGACACTATTTCGAATAGGACACATTAATAATGATAATAATAATAACAAGCACACAGTGATAATTGCTTTGCAATAGACATCCCCTACCGGTCCCAAAGAAATTACATAATGAATCATAATAAAGCCATGTACCAAGTTTCAGTTGAATACAGTCACGTGAAAAAGTAACTACACCCCATGTAAAGTTTTGACTTTGTCAACATATTTCAACATACAGCTATTTGATCTTCATTTCAACAATATTGATAGAAAAGGTGATATAATATAACAAATATCATGAAACATTTACATTTTGTAGTCCATTGTATAATTTAAATAAACATAAATGCAAATTTCGCATGTGGAAAAAGTAAGTACACCCTTGGCTCTAATAGGTGGTATTGCCCCCTTTGGCAGAAACAATCTCAAGTAGGCGTTTCTTATAACTGTCTACCAGTCTCTGACATCGACTGGGAGAAATTTTTGCCCACTCCATGCAGAATTCTTTCAGCTGTGCGATGTTTGAGGGGTTTCTTGCATGCACGGCTCGTTTCAAATCCCCCCACAACATCTCGATGGGATTTAGATCCGGGCTTTGACTTGGCCATTCCAGAACCCTCCATTTCTTTCTTTTCAGCCATTCCTTGGTGGATTTACTGGTAAACATACCAGTACTGGTAAACAAGGTCCACCTTCGGTTGAGCTTCAACTTTCTGACAGATGGCCTCACATTATCCTCAAGCACCCTCTGGTACGATGAAGAATTCATAGTGGATTCTATGATGGTGAGCTGCCCAGGCCCTGATGCAGAAAAGCTGCCCCAAACCATAATATTTCTACCACCATGCTTTACAGTTGGTATCCGGTTCTTGTGGTCAAATGCTGTCTTTGGTTTTTGCCAAACATGTCTTCTGGTAATGTTTTTTTTTTGTTTTTTTTGTTTGTATACAAGATCGAGGCTCGTGAAAGAGCGAACATTAATCACACAAAAAGACAAACCGACACATAAAACATATAACATCGGGAGCGGTAGACAAGATGGGGAGAGAGGGGGAAGGACACAAACACAACATTTGAGAGCAGGGACCGAGAGACATGGAGACATGGAGAGATCTGAGAGAGGGCGAGGGCTTTGGGGGGGGGGGGCATGGGAAGGGGGCGGTGGGAGAGGTATAAAACATATGGACACTGCCAGGACTTCCAGGAAAGAAGTTGGAATTTCAAACAAGGTGGATCTGGGGTGAATTAGCGGGGGTAGAAAAGATCAAGGTTTTGGATGGGGGAAGATAAGAGATGGTGGTGAACAGCTGTTTTAAAGACCTGGAGGGAGGAGTGGGATTGAAGGGAGTGAGGGAGTTTGTTCCAGAGGCGGGAGAAAAGAGGAATGAAAGAGTGAAGGTGAGCAGAGAGCCGAGATTTCGGCAGTTTAACCATCAGAGGGTTGCTGGCAGATCTTGTGCGACCTGTAGGAATATTTGGGGGACAGAGCACAGAGAGAGCTGGGGGTGCAAGGCCGGAGAGGAGTCGGTAGAAGACAGAAAGACCACCTACCTGCCTGCGGTGAGTGAGTGAAAGGCCCTCAGAGATAGCTTCATCGCGGGAGATTCCAATAATTCTGAAAGCTTTGGTTTCAACAGCGTGAAGCCGAGCTAGGTGTGAGGCAGGAGCACCGGCCCATAGGGGAGAACAGTATTCCATTGAGCTGCGGATGAAAGCCTTGTATGTGGTGAGGAGCTCAGGTGTGCCGAGGAAGGACTTCGCACGACGGAGGATGCCCAGTCGGCGACTGGCTTTGGAGGCCAGCTTGGAATAGCTCTACCTGTGACCTATTTGTGACCAAATAGCTCTACCTTTGACATCTGTCCAGAGCACATTGTTCCAGAAGTGCTGGTCTTTGCCGAGGTGTTCATTGGCAAACTTTAGTCTTGCCATGATGTTCTTTCTGGACAGCAAAGGTTTCCTCCTGGCACACCTCCCATGTAGATCAAATTTGTGCAGCCTCTTTCTAATGGTAGACTCGTGCACTTTGACATCAACAGTGGCAAGAGCAACCTGTAGGTCCCATGATGACATTCTGGGGTTCTTAGAGACTTCTTTCAGCATCTTGCGGTCTGCTCTCGGGCTGAACATGCTGGGGCGGCCTGGCCTGAACAAGTTGGCAGTTGTTTGGAATCTTCTCCACTTGTAGATGATCTTCCGGACAGTCGAATGATTGATTTCAAATTGTTTGGAGATCTTTTTAAATCCCTTCCCAGACTCACAGGCATCTATAACCTTCTTTCTGAAGGTCTCAGAGAGCTCTTTTGATCTAGGCATGGTGACGCCGCACACTTCAACAACAAAGAGCAAACCAAACTAAATGTCTGAGGTTTAAATAAGACAGGTTCCTCCAAGATCCTCTCTAACAATGTTCTAATCATTTGCACCTGAGCTGGTGCACCTGATTCTAATTTTAGGTATTTGAAGTAGTAATAAATGTAGGGGTGTACTTACGTTTTCCATATGCGAAATTTGCATTTATGTTTATTTAAATTATACAATGGACTACAAAATGTAAATGTTTCATGATATTTGTTATATTATATCACCTTTATCTATCAATATTGTTGAAATGAAGATCAAATAGCTGTATGTTGAAATATGTTGAAAAAGTCAAATCTTTCCGTGGGGTGAACTTACTTTTTCACGTGACTGTTTATTAAAGGGAAAGGGGGACAAGCCTGGAAAACTGACCCTCCCTTGTACAACATGTGATATTTTCTAAGTCCAAAAAGGGCACAGCTCTGTGAAAAATTGATGAAAAACTGGCTGGAAAAAAAATGGAAAAAGTCTGGAAAACCAAAGGCGGGACAGACAGACGGACGGACAGACAGACAGACAGATGGAGAGCAAACATTTATTCCCCTTCGGTGGAACCGGAAGGGGATTAATAATGTGAAACAACAAAATAATGCTCCCTTGAGTAGATTACTAACTGATCTAAAACAAATAATGTAAACAAACTGTAGGATAAAGCTTTAAATATGACACAGTAGTTTAGCTTCATTCAGCCTTAATTAAAAGCACCTCCCTAAGAAATACCAGTAGCATCCAATGGCACAATCAATTAAAAAATAATTACATCAAGAAAATAAAGTGAAAATGTCGCACGGTGCATCAGAGCTTTGCAAACTAGATGTAGCACAAAATGATTCCGTTTCAAGGTCCACTGCAAACCATATTTAACAAAGCAGCAGCGTGCATATATTTCACTTCACACTGGGTTTGGGAAATGGAAAGCAAATGTTTGTAATGATTTATTTACCTGCAAAAGGGTGGGGGAGGGAAGCATTCGAACATTTTAATCCCATTTTAAAACTTGCATTAAAAAGTCAAGCCTGAAAAATGAGTAAGTTAAACTTCCTGTTTAAAGTTACAAGGTGACTCTCGACTCGGGTGACTGACATTTCTCAACCATAACTATCAAGGGCGGTTAACCGAGGCAGGTGAATTGAGGCAAAAAATAAAGCCTCAGTATTACCTATCCATATCATGGTCAGCAGTAAACCCCAATGAAAATGAGAGGCACTGCTCATTGGCTTTAAAAAGGGTACTCTTTGTAGATGGTGGAAGAGTGGCAAACAGGACCAGGGTATCAATTGGCCATGTGGATGCACCCATCCACAGCTCAAGATGCTGGCATGTCGAGTCAAGGTCCCATATATGTGCTGGGTTAATTTGGCCTTTGCCTCCTTCAATCTGTATATTGTCTTGAGCCCCACTCTCCCCTACAGTGCTTCAAGATGGCTCTTCACCACTACCTCAGGTCACCCCCATCCATCGTCATTATCTCTTCTACCCCAAATGATCCCATTCCCAAACACTCCATTTTTCCCGGCTATTGCGATTCCAACCCCCCCGCCACCCTCCTCTCCGTCATCCATTTTCGTTTGTTAGTTGTTGGTTGATTTGTTCATTTTTTGTTTCATCCACACCTACCCCTTCCTCGCCTTGCCATGTTTCATTCAGCTTGTGCTCAGCTCGTTCACTCCCATGTGTCCTTCTCCCCTTCCCTTTGATCCCACTCTCACTTTTCCTCTGTTGTTGGTGTTTTCCCCTTTCCATATTGTTCCCTTCCATTCTGGTCTCGCTCTTCCATGAGCATCAATCATTTATCCAAAAATAATTTATGTCCTTCTCCTTGAAAGTTCAAGTAGAGGTCCACAGATATTATTTAGTTTAATTATTTGCATGGCCAATTTACAAAACAAACGGACAGCAGTGTCGATGTGTGTGGGAATGTGTTGGTATTGACCCTTAAGTTCTGTTTTTTGAAAATAGTTTGCACTCATGAGAATATTATTATTTTTTAAACAACAAAATCTATGATTTTCGGTCATTTAAAGTAAATCAGCAAAATAGCACTTTCAGCTAAACAATCAGATAAATGCGTGTTTCATGGCAAAGCGTGCAGTAATAAGGAAATTAAAGAGCAACCACGCGTCAGAATTAGCGGGTTTGCATCTCAAACACAGCAAGTGCTCATTTTCCATCTCGTACCCCATTGGTGAGGCCAGGCCAACACAAATTCGAGCATAACAAGAACCCCCACAAACTCCCCCCAAACCCTCCCCCACCATGGATAAATTGGAGGAAAACAAAGAACAGACTATTAAACAACACATTGCTACATCGTCCCTTTCTACTCCAATTTTACTGTAACTAGTCACATTATGAAGCCGCTCTGCAATTTAAGAATGCACTGAGAAATACCCAATAAGGAGAATGCCTCCCATCACCCCCAACCCCTCACCACTCCTTCCCCACCCCCCCCCCCACCCCCCCCCCCCACCCCCCCTCTCCCCAATGTGAGATAGATGGACAAATTAATAGATACAAGGATACACAAGGAGCTCGGACGTAGGGGACCATCAAGCCTGCATTGCATTTGCTTTTGATGAACCATGCTCTTCACAGAATGTTGCTGCCACCGAAGCAGCTTCCTGAGCAAGGGTTATACTGGACGGTGTGCCATTGCCTTACCAGCAGAAGTAAGGGCAGGAATTTGGAATCGATTCAATTCAATGCGACATTTTATCAACTTAAATTCAAATGTGGAGAGGGTTTTAGTCGTGGAAGAGTGGGGCAAACACATACATCAGGGTGATTTGCACGCACGCACACACACAGCACACACACACACACACGCACACACACACACACGTGGATGTTTTGAGACCTGGAGAGCTGTAGTAAAGAAATTAACTTGAGTTCAACATGGCAATTACGGATCAATTGACATTTTCAAAAATGTGTAAACCTCCTATTTATGCACATCGTGGTCCTAAATCTGATCCTAATCCATACACGGACTCGAGTCTGGACTCAAGTTCATTTTTGGGGGACTCAGACAACTCTTCAGTACTCGGGGTTGGAATGCCAAGCACTCGGATTCAGCCTGGTTCCGGCTTGAGTCCGGCAAAATGTAGTGTACAAGAAAACTTTAAGTGTGCAGTCAAAATAAACAAGCGTTACGCCTAGGAACCCCCGTTGGTGAAGTGATGTGAGTTGACAAAGTGGAAGACGCAGAAAACATGGAAGAGTCGATAATATTTGCGAGTGGGTTGGAGACACCCACACACCAGATTAGAAGTTAGTAATTCGTTTATTTTTCAAGATATTCCACTCACAATGTTCAGACATATACGGTGGCGGCCATCTTGGATTTTGACGTGGCGACCCAATTTTCAATAGCGTTCTTCCTTATGCCTAGATACAGTCGCGCACCAGATTAGAAGTGAGTAGTTGGTTTATTTTTCAAGATATTCCGCTCACAAGGTTCAGACATATATGGTGGCGGCCATCTTGGATTTTGACGTGGCGACCCAATTTTCAATAGCATTCTTCCTTATGCCTAGATACACCCACACGCCAGATTAGAAGTTGGTACTTCGCTTATTGTTCAAGATATTCCGCTCACAAGATTCAGACATACATGGCGGTGGCCATCTTGGATTTTGACGTGGCGACCCAATTTTCAATAGCGTTCTTCCTTATGCCTAGATACACCCACACACCGGATTAGAAGTTAGTAGTTCGTTTATTTTTCAAGATATTTCGCTCACAAGGTTCAGACATATATATGGTGAAGCCATCTTGGATTTTGACATGGCGACTCAATTTTCAATAGCGTTCTTCCTTATGCCTTGATACACTGTTACGGATTCGTCACTTCCGTTGTGGTGGTTTTCATCCACTGTAAATATTTCTGATTCCATGTACTATTATTGTTTTCAAAAGGTTTATTGTTCATGAACTGTTTTCAAAAGGTAAAAAAGTTAATGTTAAAAGAAACAGGAAACCGGATCGGGAACCGGACGACGAAGAGGAAGAAGGAAAAAAGAGGGCGGAGCGAGTGGGTCGGACAAGAAGGAGCCGAATTATTTGCGGTCTGGAGCGAACGTTGGTGAACAACAGTCACTAGCGAACTTTCGGGTTTCCCAGGAAAGGGATTCCTGCGACAGAGTGGTTATCGCTGTGACAGATTAACCTGCGTGTCAGGTTTTGCAATCGATTCAGGAGAAAATCGTCGTCGTGCTGGTGCGCCACGAGACCGGGCCGTCGGCCATTTTGACTCGCGCGGGACTTGCGCTTCACTCACGGTTTCATCTCCCTTCGACCATTTTCACCGCATTCAGCCATGGATCTGGCGTGTGTGTGTGTGACGTGGCTTTTTGAAGGTTAATACGTCCATACCCTAGGGTGTGACTTCCCCGCCGCCTGGAGGGCGCCTTTGGATTTCCCAGTCGCCTTGAGGGCGCCTTTGTCAGTTTGTGCAGCTTCGGCTTTGTGACTGTAATTGCCATCCGCACGGGATTCTGGTCTCGATTGGACATCGTTCTGGCGATCGCTGGAGCGAATCAACATTGGCTTGAAGCCGGGAATAAGAGACATTGGGGAATGTTCTTGTTTCACTCACTTGGAACACAGTGAGTTCTATATTACAAAACTGATGGTACCATCATAGGACATCTTGATTGTACTATTGAATACTATTATAGTTGTACTGTTATTCTTGTGTGATCTTAATACAATATTTGTTTGTGAGTAACAATTGGGGTGGCTTCTCCATTGATCTTTGACATACAGAATAACACATTCTTCTGCCGTGACTTCTCTCGGGGCACGGAGGTACACCGTGACCAGGGGGTCGGGAGGAGCACGTAACAACACCCACACACCGGATTAGAAGTTAGTCGTTCATTTATTTTTCAAGATATTCCGCTCACAAAGGTACGCACGCACGGACGCACACACGGACGGAGGGTAAAACCATAGTCCCCCTTTCGCCCCGCGGTGCGACGGGGGACAAAAAGTAAAAAGGTCGTTTGGAGCATCCTTTCCATGTCGTACTCAAACCTTTTAAACGATACATCATACTAAATTAGCAAAAGAGACGTGAAAATATCTTCCAAATATATTTTCTAAATAACAAGGGATGCCATTTAGAGTCAAGTATCAGGATGAAAAGTCCCACAGATGTGAAGTCAAGGAGATCATGCGATCACACATGGCAAGTGGAGAGTTGCCTAGCGAAGGGTTACATGGTGAACATTTAAACAGAGAAAAACAATTGACAAGTGGATATAGGAATTTCTATTCAGCTGGTTCGATTTTTCAATTTTATACTGTACATAATATTTTCTTTATTCCACATTAGATATAGGGTTCTTTTTGCAAGGTCAAGGTGTTAATGTTAGGGTTAGGGATTTACGTGCATACACAATAAACATGAATTTATAAATCAAGGAAAGGGTTAGTTCAGGTTAAGGTTTATTTAAAAAATTATAAAGTTTTGAAATTAAATAACAATTGAAATGTAATAAGAATGGAAACTTTTCTTTTTGTTAGGGTTAGAGTTAGGGTTACATAATTCCATGTGCAGATCATATCACAGTGTGACGGGGATTAATATGAGTATGGAATGTGGTTGGATGTTTCTGTATGACAAAAAAAATCCAATTGGAGCATAAATAAAGAGCAAAATTGAAGATATTAAATAAGCTACCGAATTTCCGAAATATGGTCTATATAAGTGTCAACGACATAAAGTAACGCATGCATGTATTTAAAATAAAAATTAATCTTTAACATTATTTTAACAAATTTTTCTCCTGGCAATCTGGAGTTGCTAATCTCTGTGCGAAGTTTACTGCATATTTTTGTTTAGTAATACTTCGAAGTCAAACATCTTTATTTAAACTCAGAGAAATGAAAGTCAACATATAAGATAACATTTATCTCCTTATGGCGAAAATATAATTTGTCCCTTTCATGTCTGATTTAAGGATGTTTTTATCATTTCCTTTGAAAGCGGTGCGTCATATTGGGCAACTTGCTGAAATGTCTTCAATGCTTTGTTTTTTTTAAAGCTCTTGAAAGCATGGAAATGCCTTTTTTATTAGCTGCTACGGTTAATATACAAGTCTCCCATCTCTTCTATTAACAACAATGTAACATTTGTTGACTATAAAGCACTTTAAAAAAAAAAAAAAGAACATTAATTTTTGGGATAAAATACAACCCAATTTCTCTTTTATTCCTCATTCAACTTTCATTTTTAATTCACAATTTAACCTCTAGACTTGTAGTTGCATTTAATTTCCATATGTCAAAATCATCCGTAAAATAATGTTTATACGTTTAATTCAATTGATTCATTGATGAAAAGGCCTAACAAGGCCAAGCAATCCCTTATGCTATATCAAGGCATCGGCAATCATAGCATTTAAAACATAGGGAATCGTACCATAAAGAGCTCTTACCATTTAAATTTTTACTATATCTGGGGTTTTTTTGGTTTTTTTAGTACGTCGGTTTTTTTGGACGAGAAATTCTAATTTTAATGACATCATTGTGACGAGGGGACGCTGCTGCAAAGAACAAGTGTTCGCATGAACTTGTACAACAAAAAGTAAATGAAATACAGTAGCTGGGACGTTTGCACCAACAAGTGCACACCACAACTTTGCCTGCACGAGTGTTTATGTTAGGGTTTGGATGTTGGAAAATCGTAAGAAATTAACTGATAGCTCCATGTCCACCAAATTTGGCATACAAGTTGTTAGCAACCAGTGGCAGGTCCACAGCACAAAAAAAAACATTCTCACCATCAACCTCACCTTCACCTAACTCTTTC
The DNA here is from genome assembly GCF_964187855.1 of Myxine glutinosa. NCBI lineage: Eukaryota > Metazoa > Chordata > Myxini > Myxiniformes > Myxinidae > Myxine > Myxine glutinosa. Next base: position 137,816,808 of record NC_136263.1, read on the forward strand.
ATCCAATGTGTTTTTTCTTGTACACATCTTCAAGAGGTCATGCATGGCAGTTTGTATGTTGGATTTCACATTGATGGACCCTTCAGGGTCTATGAAACACCTTCTTGAAAAGATTTTTTTATTTTTTATTGTAAGGCAATTACCAAAATTATGCTTTCTTTAAATAGCAGCTTTCTGCAATTTTAACACAATTAAGAGGCCGTCCTTGCGATCATATTAAAGCATTCATTGATTATATAATAAGGGTAAAAGGAACCACAGCAGCCTGTATTCAGTAAAGGGAAAAGCAAGGAATATAAGAGGAAAAGCAACCATATCATTTGAGTTACGTTTGTGTGATGCTGTTTTGGACTTTCATAACTTTGACAGTTGAAAAGTAAATGCTAATTTTTGCCACCATATTTTCTGGACAAGATCCATATGCCCTGAAAAACCATGCAGTCAGAAAATAATGAGCAAACTACAGCAAGAGGTAACAAGTTACATAGCTAGTCGGTTTTGATATTTTATTGTCTTCATTTGTATAATACATACGCACAAAAAAAAAATCACTATTTTTTTTTTTCCCCACTTTCAGTACAGGATTCAGACGAGGGACTGCTGGACTTGGACTCTAACCAGGTGGACTCAACTAAAACACTTATGGACACATGTCTGGTTCATAAAATTAGAACAACGCTATGTACCAAGACGCATCTTCAGATCCTTATTATTCCTTTCCACGATCTCGACTGCTCAGGTGTCATTTGGTGACAATGACTTTGTCTTCCAGCAAGACCTAGCATAGTGCACAATCGACAACAGCATGACTTGCTACATGTGACATTGTGGTTTTATCTTGGGCTGCAAACTTGCCAAACCTAAATCCAATAGAGAATCTATGGGACACTGTCAACAGCAAGCTGCATGCACTCAAACCCCAAACGCTTCAGGAACCGAAGGATAAACAGGTCCAGTGCTAGGAATCCATCACAGTAGAAGAATGAAACTGACTTATCGCATCAATGCCCTGTCATGATTATGATTTTCCCAACTTTTCTGAAAGAATAATGCAAATTCTTTCCTTCAATGTCAGATGTCTAAGAAAAATTGAGCACTTGATCATTTATAATTGATTTAGTAAGAGTTTGCCTGGTTCTCGCTGCGTCTAGTATTATTAAAGCTATGGGTGTGTGTGTGTGTGTGTGTGTGTGTGTGTGTGTGTGTGTATACATATAATATACATATATAATATATATATATACATATACATATATATATATATATATATATATATATGCATACTAGTGAGGTAGGTACCCATGCTATGCACGGGTGGGAAGCGAAAAGCAAACAAACTGCGGAAACGGTGAATGCTAAACCATGGAACCAATAAATTCCACATTCCTGTGCCATCTTTAGTCGAACGTCAGGCATTCACAGCAGGTTTGTGAAGGAACTGCAGGAAAAACGTACCCTGTCTGCATGTTGCTATACCAAGTCAATGGCAAATCTGCATATGGCAAATCCGCGAATGTCACGGTTGGAAAGTACAAACCATCACGTCATTTCCTCATTCATTTAAATTCAATATCTCTATTTTCATTCCAAACAGCATCATTCCAATCATAGATTAATACTATAACAAAATGCTGTGTTAAATCACGATTGTATTCAGATATTATCACACCAGCCCATTGTTGTCACCTGTTCACTTCCGGATTCGGGAGGTGGTTCATATCGAGTTAATTTCAAAATCCTAATTTTATTGAGGAATTTATGAAACCTCCTACCTACCTTACAACATCTGTGGGACCCCAAAACATTCAACATAAGGTTTGGCAAGGCTAGCCCCAAAACTGAGGGAGTAGTTTTTGGATGGACGGACAGACAAACAAACAGACACTTCTGTTTTATAATATAGACATATATTTGTATATACACAAATATAAGCCTGGTGTTGGCTTAACGGTTAGGATGCTGGTTTGGGATTCTGGGATCCTGAGTTCAAATCCCGGTTGATCGTGAAAAACACACCAGATGGGGTTGACTCAGCCTGTCATCCTTCCGACGTCGGCGAAATGAGTACGAGCTTGCTGGGATGAATGAGCCATTTGAGTGTCCTACTGACCTGACCTGAGTAGCAACCTGACCAGGATTGTGCCCAATAGCCAAGAAACTGCTTTGGCTGCCATATGCATCTGAAGATGCGGGAGTGGTCATCATCATCTTATATGCACAAAAAACATACATAGTAATATCCTTAGTTATATATGCATCAGTATATGGACAGGTATAAAGACAGGTATATATAGACAGGTACACAGATAAACAAACAAATAAAAAGTCATGGACTTTATCCTGGTTCACTTCAATTATACCACCAAATCACCCATACTGGAAGATGACAGTAACTCAGAACAAATACAACAATACTTCTCAACAAACACACACACACATACATACACAAACACACACACACACACACACACACACACACACACACACACACACACACACACACACACACACACACACACACACACACACACACACACACACACATCCACATATTCAGACCTCCACCCTCTCCCAAAATAAAGAAAAATCTAAATCCAAATCCAAAAAGAGGAAAGAAAAGCAGCAGGAGCACGGGTTGAAAACCCTGTCAGTCAACAAGGCATATCGTCTGGCATCCAAAGGCGAATGAAGCGCCCACACCTAAAACTGTTTCTTTTAAAACAAAGCATTTACTATACAAATGAAAAAGGAAATATTCCCATTACGAAGTCACTCAAAAACCACAGAATACCACGATAACACCCACAGAATAACAAGATACCAGCAACTGCATTCTGAAGTTTTATTTTCAAAAATGCCATGTGCTTTGTCTCAATTGTAGAAAAAGAAAGGGAAAACAAGAGAGAGTTGCTTTGCAATACATGTCCCTAACGGTCCCAATATGTTGCATAGTAAAATCATAACAATTTTTTTAAATCGATGATATGCCCTGAAACTCGAACCTGTTCTGTAACATATCAAAATAAAGCCATGTACCAGGTTTCCGTTGGATATATTAAAGGGTATGGTGAAAAAGTCAAGAAAACCACAGGTGGGACAGGCAGATGGACGGACAGACAGACGGAGAGCAAAGCTATAGTTCCTTCAGGTGAAACTAGTCAGGGACTAATAACGCTTTATAAGTTACTACCTGAATGCATCCGGCGTTGCCCGGGTTCTTTTTGAATGAATTTAATCTTCTGTACATCGGTCTGACGCGAGCCCAGTATCAGTTAGTGCTCAACGATTCCTTGTTCTTTCTTCTGTCGGCCCCGCGAGAGAGAATTTTGAAAGCATGTGTTGCAATCAGTCAGATATTCCTATTAAGTGCATAAGTTGTACTTCAAGAGAATTTTGAAAGAAGAAGATTTATTGCCAATTGCGAATTGCCTCGACCGGCCTCGCCACCTAGCCGAAAACCTTCCCAGGGCCGGTCCCTACATTTTTTGTTTCAGAGGTTTCCTCCTATCTCACACCGTTCAGGAGATTAGCGTGTGCAGACAAACAAACAAACAAAAACTTTTTTATACATATAATAAATAATAAATAAATATAGATATAGAAGATAGAAGAAGATATATAGATAACTAACAAGCTCATATGATTATTATCATTTCACATTCAGTTCATACTACATAAATAACATATGTTCTTGCAAGTTATGAAAAGCAATGAGTTCAAGTAATATGATGGGCACTTTTACATCATCATAACAGCATGAAGCCTGGTGTTGGCTTAGCGGTTAGGGTGCCGGCTTGGGATCATAGGATCCTGGGTTTGAATCCCGGTCGATCGCTGAATTAACGCCAGGGGGGTTGACTCAGCCTGTCATCCTTCTGAGGTCGGCAAATTGAGTACCAGCTTGCTGGGATGAATGATACCGGTGTGTACCCCGGTTTAGAATAGGTACACCGTATCCCTGCGCATCGTAAGAGGCGACTAAGGGTTGGCGCCAGGAAGGGCATCCGGCCATAAAAACATTGCCTCAAACAGGGAACCATGATTGTCATGGGGCCCGCATGGCTAACCCCCGCTCTAGCAGGGAAAATGGCCTTAAAACGATCATTCATTCATTCATTCATAACAGCAACAATACATCAACTTAGTAACAATGACAACAACACGGTCACCAGAATAAATGGCACACATAAAATATTCAGACTCTGAAGTATATTAATAAAGGTAGCAGAGGTAGGTGGGTCATATGAATTATTAATGGTAAACAACCTGATCGGATGCAGGAACAAACACTCTCCCTCAAAGGCAAATTAGATTAACAAAGGGACAGCGGATGGGGGCAGCGTAAGCAAAGGCAATTTTTCATTGATGGTGAACAAACATGAGCCCTGTTTGCAATTCGAGAAGGCTTGCGGGTCTCCATAGCTACAGTTTCAGGCGGATGCGGGTGGGCAGCAACAGTGGCAGGGCAAATGGGTTAATCCAATGTGTCATGAATTAAGGCCGCACCAAGGTTACCTGAGCAGTGAGCACACTGCTGTGTGCAAGTCGAAATGGGAATATGGCGAGCTAGGTTGGCTTGAACTGTATTGTTCTCTCTCTCCCCACATAAAAACTCCCAAAGAACATGATTGCCCTGTTGTTAAAAAAAAAACATTTTTTTAAATCAGGAATCATATCTTCACGCCAACATGAATATACTTCATCATACAGAATCGAATGTTTAACTCTCCTCAAGCAAGGCTTCATATGCACGTAAACCACTACATGTCCTTGTGCGACCTTGCCAACACAGGATTGACCTCATCACTGACATTTACTACCAGCAAGCTGCATTTACTCTGTACCATGCACTGTTCAAAGGCAAGCATGAGACTTAGAAAATGAAGAAAAAACGTATTTAGATCACAGACAGACTATTACCAACATCAGTGATATTTCAATGTTGTTATTTTCTAATGAAAAAAAAAGAAGAAAGGTTCAATATTGCCAAAGAAGCAATGAACGCCTGCCTGCTCTCTGTTGGACGACACAATTCACACTTAAAACTCATAATTTGGAGTTTATGTTTTGAAACATTATAAACAATCTGGAAATGGTGATTTGTTGATCCCATCTAAGCAATTGCCTCATAAGGCCTCAATGGCAGGTTCAAATTCTACTTGCTATTTTGGTTTGTCGATGTCCTAATATTGTCCCACCTACTGTATATGCACCGGCTCCTCCATGAGCATTACCAAAAGAGTTTCAATGACAAGGACCTGATGTCTGATGTGCAACATCAGAAAAAACATATTCCATACTGCAACCCCTCCCCCAAAGATAAACCTAATGACAGCATTCGAAAATTTGTGAAAACAACTTGCATACAAATGCAATTTTGAACATAGAGAAGGTCGAATAGAGCCGACGGGAAAAGGTCAGCGAGTGGGAATGATAACTGTGCTGTCAGCACAACAAAATCCCCATATCCATGTGTTGCGGTTCCTAGAACAAAAGGGAGTTTTCAAGGTTAACTTGGTGCAGTGAGAGCCTAATAGTCTGGTCTGTGCAAAACCAATCTGGTTTGCTGAAGAACACAATCTTCCTTGGGGCAAGCAAATCAAACTGAAACTAGAACGGCATTCGGTAGAGCACATACAGTCATGGCCAAAAATATTGGCACCCTTGCACTTTTTTCAAAAGAATAAGTTAAATTGACAAAAGTATTTGGTCTCCACAATTCTTTATTTCACCGATAATATTACAGAACCTTTGTTTTTGATTCAGAACTTAATATATCCTTTAAAATCAGAAAATAAAAAGAAATGGCATTGACAAAATTATTGACACCCTCGACTTAGAATTTGGTAGCACGGCCTTTGGACAAAATAACTGCAGTTAAGCGCTTCCTATGGCCATGAATGAGCTTCCTACACATCTCTACTGGCAGTTTGGCCCACTCTTCTTGTGCAAACTGCTCCAGTTCTCCTGGATTTGAAGGGTGTCTTCTCCCAACTGCTGTTTTCAGATCTCCCCACAGGTGTTCAATGGGATTTAGATCTGGACTCATTGCTGTCCACTTCAGAACAGTCCAGCGTTTTGTCTTGAACAATTCCTGGGTGCTTTTTGAAGTGTGTTGGGGTCATTGTGCTGCTGCAAGACCCATGACCTTCGACAGAGACCCACGTTTTTGACACTGGGTTGAACATTGTGCTCCAAAATGCCTTGGTAATCTCCTGATTTCATGATGCCATGCACACATTCAAGGCACCCAATGCCAGAGGTGGCACAGCAACCCCAAAACATCACTGAACTCCATGTTTGACTGTAGAGAAGGTGTTCTTTTTCTTGAAGGCTTCATTTTGTTTTCTGTAAACATAGAGATGATGTGCTTGACATAAAAGCTCTAATTTGGTCTCATCTGTCCACAGGACATTCTCCCAGAAGGATTTTGGCTTGTTCGGGTGAATTTTGGAAAACTCTAGTCAGGATTTCTTAGTATTGGTGTCCTCCTGGGTCTCCTACGATTGGAACCCCCTTTCAGTGAGTTGGTGATGGATGGTGCAAGTTGAAACTATCGTACCTTGTGTCTGAACGTCAGCTTGAATCTCTTCGGCAGTTGATAGAGATGCTTTCTCCACCATTCAAACAATCCTTGCCTGCAATCTTCGATCAACCTTTCTCTTGTGGACATGTCCAAGGAGGTTGGCTGCAGTGCCATGGGCCTTAAACTTCCTGACAACATTGTGTACAGTGGACACAGGAACATGAAGATCTCTGGAGATGGATGTGTAGCCTTGAGATTGTCCATGCTTGTCTGCAATCTTATGTCTGACCTCCTCAGACAATTCTCTGGTTTTCTTTATTTTCTCCATGCTCATTGCGGTACACACAGTGACACAAAACAGCAGAATGACTCATTTTCTCTCTTCAAACTGGTTGAATGAGTGATTTTTATATTGCAAGCACCTGCAACTCACCACAGGTGAGTTCAATTCCAAAGTAAAGGTTTCAACTGCTTGAAATCTAATTATTTCTTACAACTTCTAAAAGGTGCCAATAATATTGTCCAGGCCATTTTAGGATTTCTGTGTGAAATAAGCTAATATTTAGTAATTTTTTCAGCTTTTTTTGTTTTGTTCCACTGCAAACCAAAGAAATACACATGTAGATACCAAGCTATTTTTTATTTCAACAATTTTCGGGAAGAAATGGTGCATTCTTTTTAAAAAGTGCAAGGGTGCCAATATATTTGGCCATGACTGTACCTCCGCCAGGCTCAGCAGTTTATGTTTTGTATCCCACTGATAGGCCAGATCTGGATGCGGACCTGAACCAAAATCTAATCGGCTTGTTCTTGTCACCTAGCCAACTCGTCCACCAAGTTTAGTCATAACTCGTCCATAACTTTTTTAAACATGATATATATTCGCTTTTCGCCCGATCTCTCAATGATGAAGAATCACTTAAGAATTAAATAATTATCGTATCAGAAAATTCAGAATCCATATTCAGATATTCACCAAAATCGAAAAAATTAGTCCTTGTCACACACACAACCTGTCCACCAAATTTCGTCAAGATCCATCCATCACTTTTTGAGATATCCTGCTATATGTTGGTTTTCGCCCTTTCACTCAATGGTGAAGAATCACTTGAAAGATTCTACTAGCCAGATCCGGATTTGGATCTTCACCAAAATTGAACCAATTCTTCCTTATCACATACACTACATCTCTGCCAAATTTTGTCAGAATCCGTCCACAACTTTTTGAGATATCTTGCTCACAGACAAACAAACAAACAAATGAAAAATCGGTCAGAGACCGAGGACTTGCCGGAATTTACTTTTTTATCAGCCATTTAGGACAAATATGGCGGTTGAACCATGTGACCGATGACATCATCATTAACATATTTTATTCCCCATGGAGAGTTCTTTACAATGAACCATGTCTCAATTTTTTCTATTCAGCACTTTCGGAGATATAGAGGTGCTAAGTTTTTCGGTTTTTCCAAGATGGCGGCCGAACCACGTGACTGATGACATCATCATTAACATATTTTATTCCCCATGGAGAGTTCTTTACAATGAGCCATGTCTCATTTTTTTTTCGATTCAGCACTTTCGGAGATATAGAGGTGCAAAGTTTTTCGGTTTTTCCAAGATGGCGGCCGAACCACGTGACTGATGACATCATCATTAACATATTTTATTCCCCATGGAGAGTTCTTTACAATGAGCCATGTCTCATTTTTTTTTCGATTCAGCACTTTCGGAGATATAGAGGTGTAAAGTTTTTCGGTTTTTCCAAGATGGCGGCCGAACCACGTGACTGATGACGTCATCAATTGGGCACAGTCTCTATTCCAGGGCAAGACAAATATGTGTGCAAAGTTTGGCGATTCTACGTGCAACGGTGTAGACTTAGTGCTGCAAACAGACAGACAGACAGACAAACAGACAGATGAAAAATCAGTCAGAGACCGAGGACTTGCCGGAATGTACTTTTTTATCCGCCATTAAGGACAAATATGGCGGCCGAACCACGTGACCGATGACGTCATCATTAACATATTTTATTCCCCATGGAGAGTTCTTTACAATGAGGCATGTCTCAATTTTTTCTATTCAGCACTTTTGGACACATAGAGGTGCTAAGTTTTTCGGTTTTTCCAAGATGGCGGCCGAACCACATGACATATGACGTCATCATTAACAAATTTTATTCCCCATGGAGAGTTCTTTACAATGAGCCATGTCTCAATTTTTTCTGTTCAGCACTTTTGGAGATATAGTGGTGCAAAGTTTTGCCATTTTTCCAAGATGGCGGCCGACCACGTGACATATGACATCATCATTAACATATTTTATTCCCCATGGAGAGTTCTTTACAATGAGCCATGTCTCAATTTTTTCTGTTCAGCACTTTTGGAGATTTCGTGGTGCAAAGTTTTGCCGTTTTTCCAAGATGGCGGCCGACCACGTGACTGATGACGTCATCATTAACATATTTTATTCCCCATGGAGAGTTCTTTACAATGAGCCATGTCTCAATTTTTTCTATTCGGCACTTTCGGAGATATGGAGGTGCTAAGTTTTTCGGTTTTTCCAAGATGGCGGTCGAAACACGTGAACGATGACGTCATCAATAACATATTTTATTCCCCATGGAGAGTTCTTTACAATGAGCCATGTCTCCATTTTTTCTATTCAGCACTTTTGGAGATATAGTGGTGCAAAGTTTTTCGGTTTTCCCAAGATGGCGGCCGAACCACGTGACTGATGACGTCATCATTAACATATTTTATTCCCCATGGAGAGTTCTTTACAATGAGCCATGTCTCCATTTTTTCTATTCAGCACTTTTGGAGATATAGTGGTGCAAAGTTTTTCGGTTTTCCCAAGATGGCGGCCGAACCACGTGACTGATGACGTCATCATTAACATATTTTATTCCCCATGGAGAGTTCTTTACAATGAGCCATGTCTCAATTTTTTCTGTTCAGGACTTTCGGAGATATGGAGGCGCAAAGTTTTTCGGTTTTTCCAAGATGGCGGCCGAACCACGTCACCGATGACGTCATCAATAACATATTTTATTCCCCATGGAGAGTTCTTTACAATGAGCCATGTCTCAATTTTTTCTGTTCAGTACTTTCGGAGATATAGAGGTGCAAAGTTTTTCGGTTTTTCCAAGATGGCGGCCGAACCACGTCACCGATGACGTCATCAATTGGGCACAGTCTATTCCAGGGCAAGAACAATATGTGTGCAAAGTTTGGCGATTCCACGTGCAACGGTGTAGACGCAGTGCTGCAAACAGACAGACAGACAAACAGACAAACAGACAGACAGACAGACAAACGAACAGATCAACATACTTGCCGGAAAATTTTTTCCGGCAAGTAACAAACGAACAGATCAACATACTTGCCGGAAAATTTTTCCGGCAAGTAACAAACCAAGCGATCAACATACTTGCCGGAATCTTTTCCGGCAAGTAACAAACAAACAGACACACAGGGGTGAAAACATAACCTCCATCCACCATTGGTGGTGGAGGTAACAGACAGGATCACATGCTGCCAGTATAGATTTATTCATATCCATCAGCACTGTGAAGTTGGGATGTACAGTGTCAGGGTAAGTGGTGAGAGAACACCACACTTACGTCCACCAACTCATAAAAACAAGATGACTGAAAATGCAATATTGTATACAATTTTTAAAATTATGTTCTTAAACACAGTGCACCGACTGAAGCTCAAAACAAATTATATCTTCAAGACTAATCCTCTTTTGATGAGAATGGAATTGGTGAATGCAATGAGGAGGTCATGTGTTGCCGATAGAACCTGAGACTCCTGCTAAGTGTATCTTCCAGGAAGCTATGGAGAGAGCTCCCAGGGAATACAACGATGAGATCCATGCACAACTCCGTGGGAAACAGCAAGCAACATTATGCTTTGTGCAATCAACAAAACAGTGGTTTCATGCAATTGTAGTCTTGCTTCAGGCAACAAAGCATTTATGTAACTGCATAACCATGTGTCATTCTGTAGCTAAATCAGAAAGAATATTTACTTGAAAAAGTGACATTTGTGCTATTAAATGTGGCATATTTGGGTTCGAGCCCATGTCTTGCCGTTGATTAATATGGCACAATGAGTACCTACCACCTTACTGGGAATAATGAGCCATTCGAGTATTCTGCGTCGCAGTGGAGACCTATCCAGGATCGTGCCCACTAGCCTAGGAAACTGGTTCGGCAGCCCTATGGATCTGGAGATGCAAAAGGAGTGGTCTTCTATATACATTTACAAGGCTTTTTTTTTAATGACAGTTAAGGAAATAGAGTCTAATCCTGGAGCAAATTATTGATGCTATGATAAGTCCATGGTCTTTGGAAGACTTTATAGTCAATAGAGCATGAGGAAATTAGAAAAGGTAAGATTTTCTTTCCCAGGGTAAAATTGTCAGGTTTTGGAACAGTTGCACTGTGATGCTGCTTGTTACCAGCCACTTTTGGAAACAAATCCACCAAAAATGAAGTTAATAACTAAACGTATAAATGTATCTGCACATTGATCCATATTTGACAAGATAAAAAAGTAAGTAAGTAAATAAACAAGAAAGAGCAATCAGAGATTGCAGACCCTCGCCAGGACGTGTTTGTATTTTGTGTGGTGTGTATTAACTGCTGTGTTTGGGTGCTTTATTGACGACGTAGATTTATGTTCAATCAAATACGACTGCTAAACCACGTGAACGATGACGTCATCAATTTAATTCTCACATACAATGTTTGTGTACTGTGATACACAAACCTGGTGCTGGATAGCCTGGTGTTGGCTTAGTGGTTAGGGTGCCGGCTTGGGATCCTAGGATCCTGTGTTCGAATCCCGGTCGATCGCTGAATTAAGGCCAGGGGGGTTGACTCAGCCTGTCATCCTTCCGAGGTCAGCAAATTGAGTACCAGTTCACTGGTAATTCCCTGTGTGTCGCAAGAGGTGACTAACAGGGTTGGTGGCAGGAAGGGCATCCGGCCATAAAACATTGCTTCAAAAAGGGGACCATGGTGCCCGAAAAAGGCTTTGCTTTGCAGGGAAAAATGGCCTCTAAAGGTGGTTTATTTTTTTTTAATTTTTTTTTGTATACAAGATCGAGGCTCGTGAAAGAGCGAACATTAATCACACAGAAAGACAAACAGACACACAAAACATATAACATAGGGAGCGGTAGACAAGATGGGGAGAGAGGGGGAAGGACACAAACACAACATTTGAGAGCAGGGACCGAGAGACATGGAGACATCGAGAGATCTGAGAGAGGGCGAGGGCTTTGGGGGGGGGGGGGCATGGGAAGGGGGCGGTGGGAGAGGTATAAAACATATGGACACTGCCAGGACTTCCAGGAAAGAAGTTGGAATTTCAAACAAGGTGGATCTGGGGTGAATTAGCGGGGGTAGAAAAGATCAAGGTTTTGGATGGGGTTCTATACAATGTTTGTGTAGATCATGCTCGAGAAATCTCAAACTGATAGTTAGTAGCAGCCCCTGCCCAGCAAGAGTCAGTAAACCTGCACAGTCACAACGAAAGTTGCAAGTTGTCAACGCAAGAACTGACCCTGACTACACCCGGCACGTATGCAAAATTTGGTGGAGATTGGCCAAGCTGTTTGAGAATCTAAGCAAACAGACGACAGGCAGACAACCAAAAACAAGCTGTATTTTAATATCATGTAGAGACTGCCACGTCTGCATACGTCCTTTATAACTGAGCATTCATGCACATCATAATCAAGATGAATTTCGTTTAAAGTGTCACGTCCCATGGATTCGGTTTGTGCATTTTTCTCACCTGCCGTTTATAATTTTATTCTCATTTTATTACTCCCCGCGTTTTATGCGACATTAAAATGCAATTGATTTCTGGAGGCAAGAAACTATGAAACCAGCAGGTGAAAATGATAAATATAGAGTTGCCAACGTGAAAGGCACAATGACACCAATTCTAAAGGATGGTATGCCCTGAAAGGTAAGCAAATAGATCAGGTAAAAGCAAATAGGAATACCAATTTGAAGGTATGAAAACAAAGCTGATCCAAAACAGCAATTATCCAGAGACAGGCAGCATTATCAAGCTACTTTGGTCAAAACAATCATGGATGGAGGGATAAAAAACAAATGTGTTAAAGTAACCACCTAGCAGTGAAAACCAATATATAGAAGGCAGAAAATGTCTTCTACAGATACATATCATTGTGCCATCATCAAAAGAAAGCAGAAACAGCTGATTGTATCCAGTATCAACTCCAATACCTTCGGACTGCCACCAAACGTCCGCAAACATTGAGCAATCGGTGCTCAGTAAAATAATTGATAAAAATAAAAAATATATGAAAAATTACATTGGCAATTCATATGTAACCCAGAAAAATTAACAATCATGGAAGAACAGCCTGGAAAGAAAAAAAACTACACGTCTCCTCCAAACAATGATAATACGATACACCTCTACACACATGTATATTGGAATGCAAACAGGTCTTCAGGGTGTAGTGGTGAACAGGTGATTTTTTTTTTTTTTTTTAGCTGAACAGTTTCCTTATAGTCTTATAAACAAGAATCATGCTATTAGAGGTCATAGAAGTACCCCTAATTATTGAAAAATTCAAATTTCAATTCAATTCAATATAATATTTTGCATGAAATTTGTTATAACTTTAATTTGCATCATTCTTTTGGGCTGAAATTTGGACAGGATATTCAGAATATCACTTCCTTTAAAATGATGAAGGCGTTTGTTTATAGGAGTAGCCATTGTGGATTTATTGAAGGACAACCAAGTTTTATCTGGTAATTGGCATAATTAGCTAATTAGTGAACATTTGACATAATTTCACAAAATCCTCTCATCAGGTAGTAGAGTAACACATGTATAATACATGTACCAAGTTTTGTGTGAAAAGAATGATAGGTGACATAGAAGATAGAAGTAGAAATGTGTTCTTTGTTTTTCCTTGTTTTTTATTGACGGTCTAATTTATGCAAATTATATGCATGTAATATGACAAAGAAGCGTTGAAACTGGTCTGAGTTAAAGCCAAGATTATATCTTTCAAGAAAAACTGAAAATTAGATATTAACTTGACTTTGTTTTTGTGTAAAGGCCTCTCAAAGGTACCTATGTAGTTTTCTCAATTTTTCACCAGTACTACACCCTTAACATGGTTTGGACCACACATACAGTGCGCGCCTTCAGAAAGTACTCACACCCCTTGACTTTTTTCATATTTTGTTGTGTTGCAGCCTTTATTTAAAATTGATTAAATTGAGTTTTTTTTGTCACTGATGAACATAAAATGTCAGAGGCTTTTTTTTTTTTTTTTGAAATCTTCACAAAATAATTAAATGTCTCAGTGGTGTTGAACAGACAAATGAGATATCGTCAAGAGAACCAGATTCGGGTAAAAAATATTTCAAAGAGGTATGTCAACATGCTGTGCAAGCTGAGCGATGCTCCGAAATAATATACAGTACAATTAAATAATTGCAAATGATTAAATCATTCATTTTTCTTAACCCTGCTCGGTTTGTGGAAACTTTGATGGTTATGAGCTCTGAGCCACCCCTCCCCACCCAAATGGTTAATATCCCAGTTTATAAACACCCTTGCTGGTTTGCAATCTCGAGCAATTGGAGATACCGCCTGAGAACTTACATTCATGATCAGAGTAATGCAATTTTAGTCATATTTTGAGTAAACAGCATTACCAAGTTGTGCAGAAGATTTAATTATATAGCTGACGCATGTTGGCAATGCTTGCATAAACAATCATTCAGTCCTTGTACATACAAAAGTTAACATGAGGCGCATGTGGGCAATAGGAAATGCAACAAACACAAAGGCCTTCAAAGACACATTTCACTTTGGCTTTGAAAGAAAATGTGATGCCATGACAAACACCAGATGAAGTCGATGGCACGCCGTAGGAAATCCCAATGCTTCCTACCTAAAGCAAAGTTGAAAGATGGCAAAAAAAAATCCACCGGGAATGACCCAATATTAAATTTTGAGCTCATAAAAAATATTGTTCTGATCCATGTGACCTCAAATGAATGGGCATGAACTGGGGGTGAAATCCAAAAAATCGTTACATATTTTATGTATTCCCCAATGTTGATTGCATGTACAAAGTCTCATTAAGAAATATTTAAAATGTGCCAATAATTGTATTTTTTGGTGTTTGACCTTTTCACCCTGCCACAGGACCCCAGGGGGTGGGGCCAAAATGATACTTCTCTTGCACCTTCTTGCCATCTGAAGATCATAACTACCAAGTTTGGAGAATTGCTGTACAACTGTTTAGGAGTGTGAATAAAAGATAGTGTGACAGCCAGACGGTGCAGTTTACAATATCTCCCCAATTTCTTTAAAGTGTGGGGATAACAAGGTTAATGGGAGGGAGCGCAGGGTCTCCTCAATGACAAAGGATTGTTTTACCTGTTAAGAATTGTTTTTTTTTAACAACATTACATTTGTCAAACTAAAAAGCCTAGGAACGTAAGTTTAGGCAGAAGTAAAACCTTTGTTTCCACTTGCATTTAAGAATGCAGAGCCCCACTAGGGTATTGCAAGGTGCATTCAAACAAGAACGTCTCCTAATTCATAACATCCAAACGCATGAATGTGAATTGAACAATTGCACACGTTAATGGACCGTTTCCCCACATCATTCGACAAATTGAAGAAGCCTACATCACGTGGTGTGTCACTGGCAGCATTGTGTATGCATGCAGTGTGTGCTTGTATACAGAAAAATGGCCGCTTTCAGCTTGCCTGAGCAATACATTTCATCACATTTTTTCTACTGAGTGCACAAACTATTATAGACATTCATTGCCCACTGCTTGCAGTTTGTGGGGAGTCAACTATGGTATGGCATAGAAAGTGGAATGGGCGTTGATGTCCCACCATCTTTCAAAAGTGTGAGGGGGCAATATCATGCCCCCCAACACATTCCTTTCAACGGCCTATAAATGTCAAAATGCAGTCTCCAAATTTTTTTTTTGAAGAATGACTCATTTAAATTGTAATACCCCATTTACGATAAATAAATAATTGATCGTAGCAAAATTAGATGTGAAACAGTTTACATTGAGAACAGAATTTTTCAGAATCATTGGAATCTCCCGCGATGAAGCTAACTCCAAGGGCCTTTCACTCACTCACCGCAGGCAGGTTGGTGGTCTTTCCGTCTTCTACCGACCCCTCTCTGGCCTTGCCCCCCCAGCTCTCTCTGGGCTCTGTCCCCCAAATATTCCTACAGGTCGCACAAGATCTGCCTGCAACCCTCTTATGGTTAAACTGCCAAAATCAAGACTTTCTGCTCACCTTCACTCCTTCATTCCTCTTTTCTCCCACCTCTGGAACAAACTCCCTCACTCTCTTCAATCCCACTCCACCCTCCAGGTCTTTAAAACAGCTGTTCACCACCATCTCTTATCCTCCCCCATCCAAAACCTTGATCTTTTCTACCCCCACTAATTTCAGTCCCCTTGTGTTTTATACCTCTCCCCCCTTCCCACGCCTCCTCCCCCCAAGCCCTCTCCCTCCCACACTTCTCCCTGCTCTCAAATGTTGTGGTTGTGTGCTTCCCCTTCTCTCCCCATCTTGTCTTCCGCTCCCTCTTTTTGTATATTTTGTTTGTCTGGTTGATTTGTTTGTGAAATAAATGTTAGCTCTTCCACGAGCCTCGATTCAGTATACAAAAAAAAAGAAAAAAAAAAGAGTGGTGGCCCTTGTGTATGAAACACGACTACTAAGCACAACATGGCACTCATATTGCCGAGTCTTCTGTAATAAAGCAGCCATCAAAACGAAAGCGACTGGAAAAACATGACCAACCATCAAATAAATAAACAAACAAACAAAAAACAAAATTGGCCAGGCGATGACGAGCAGCTCAAGTCTTGATTTGCTCTCGCAACCATCATCCCCAACTAGTGCTGCAAGGGCCACACCATCTGCCATCAAAACAGGTCGGCCCACATGATGTATACCATAGGCAGCACTGAGCGGAGCTAATACAATTTACATTTACCTCTACCTTCAAATATTTTGGAATTAATCGCAGTAAACATAAATTTAAGTTTTTGAAGTTGGAAGCAAGTTCACCTGTGACATACCGATGATGTCCTGCAGCGTTTTTGAAAGTGCGGAACCAAAGTGCAAAACAAACGCTGTGTTATTTGAACATAGCAGAAACACCCACTCCCACCGGAAGCCTCCTGGGGAGAGGGGTTTGTTGGAGGTAGGGGAAATATATTTTGTGCTGTGGCTAGTAATCCCCCCTCTCTCCAGCAGTGGTCAGTAAACTGCTTGCACTGTGCCATGTTTGCAGGCGAAAATCATAAGTCATCTCCCAACCATCTTTTATTGTTGTTATTTTGTATCCATGACCTGACCCTGTGTACCCCAAGCACGTATGCAAAATTTGGTCGAGATTGGCCGTGATATTTTCAATTCTATAAATATCAGACAAACACACACACTCAAAATTGCCATATTTTATATACAGTAGTAGGATGTGCGGCGATGGAAACAAGATCTTGACTTTCAACAGTTTGGTGTTATTATTCTCGTACCTTCCTATGAAAGATTGAATGCACTGCTTGTGATAAAGATATAGTTTGCTGGTCATTGCTTTAAAAATTATTTAATAATGTGGTTCGTAATAATCTTGCTTCAATTAATGTGAAAAGAGAACAGTATTACATGTAAGAGTATAGGAGTTCCTTCTGGCGGAACACCTGTTTTCTTGCTTGGTCACTCGAGATTGTTGACAACTAGTTGATAACAAAGATGGATCTTCCTGTTCTACGTTCATTCTTGGCTGGAGTGAAGGAAGCAGCCTGGTGCTCAATTACTGCCGATAAACAAATGATATTTCCTGCAAAGAACAGTTCAATATTTGCATAAGATGAGTTGATGACAGCTACCAAGTATAAGAGGAAACACAGGGATTTGTTGAGGTACCAGTTTTGCCAGTGAAACACACACAACGACCCTGAACGATGTCCTGATACACTGCAATTTGGGGTTGGATCAATGTCGAGGTCAAGCATATGATGGGACATCAAATATGGAGGAAAGGATTTGTGGTGTTGGTACCCAAGTTCACCATGAAAACAGCTCAGCTATTTCAGTTCAACGGCTCATCCTACTGTACCAATTTGTGCCTACAGGACATTTCCCGCAAAAGCAATGCAATCCAAGTTACACTGGATCCCATCTTCAAAATAATCAAACTGATAAAGTTTTCACCAAAGAGGTCGACCATCTTTGCACAAGTGCAGGTTTGCTGACCCTTGTCAGCTGAGACCACTTTGCTGTGCTGCAGGTGATGGACTGTGAGAACAGGGTCATTGCGCCACATTTTGTCAAATTATCAAGTGTTGCTGAATGGCTTGGATCACGGCAGTGAGAGTTCGAGCGACGAATATGTCAGACGTACAAGTGGCCAGGCCACGTTAATTGAGAGGTTCAGTACTTTCTTCATCTTTAAGTTGTCATATCATGTGTTCTCTTCGGCAGAGCAGGTGTCAATAAATACACAAGTAAGGATCAGTCCGTTCAGAGTGCAATGAAGGCCATCTACTTATTATGCACCTTCTACAAACCGCAACAAAATGAGAAGTTCCACATGTTCTATGACCACCTCGTATTTGAATTAGAGGGCTAGAAAGGAATCCATTACCACCTAGGAGAGCTCCGCCAAGGAGAATTGACAAATGCCACAGCCACACAAACTCTCCTCTATAAAGGATTACTACTGACAGAAGTTCTATTAAGTCCTTGACATTCTGGAACAAGAGCTTGACAGAAGATTTGAGCTAAGAGGCATACAAAACCTTTTTCTGGAAAACCTTACTCTCGAAGTTGCGAATCGGGAATATTCCAGAATACCCAAATCCATTAAAGACCAGTACAAAAACGATGTCGATCGAGACCATCGAAGCCTCCAGCTACAAATGCTACCCAATCTTGATGTAAGATCTGAGACCAGTGCAGTCCGTGTAACTAGCATGGAGACAATTTGCTCGCCCATGTCTATGGATCCAGTCAGTAAGAACCTCTTTACAGAAGTCCATAAAATTCTCAAACTGTAATACATGGTGCCAGTGACCTCAGCAACATCGGAGAAAGGTCATTCGGTCCTGGAAATGGTAAAAAAAACTACCTGGGGTCAACCAAATGCCACCAAAAGCTGAACAACACTCTGATCTGCCATGCCATGAATTATCACACAGACAAGGTCGACATATTTCCATTGATGAATAAACTTTGTCAAGCGCATTCAAGGAGGAAGTACTATGGCTAATTTGACTGAAGCCAAACAAACTCAGAAATACACAAAATGCATAAAATTAAGCTTTGAATTTTAGAATTTTGCTGAACTGAAAAGTTTTTGAAAATAAAGATAGACAACTGCAGTTTCTTCACATTCAGCCCCATTGAGGGGGGAAAAAATTCTCTCTTTAATGCAGTTGAAAAGCTGAAAAAAAATCAGCCCCCCCCCCCCTTTCCAAAAGCACAAAAAATGTACCACAGTATGCCCCTAAAACACAGTATGCCCACAGTATGTCTTATATAATGCGCCAAAAAACAGTTTCCTGTTTGGAAAGATTTTCTATTCTCTTTGACTGTAAGACAGGCAGACACAGTAAAACAATTACCTTACTCCTCTGTGAGCATGCATGAATGCATGATCGGGATGAGATTCCGTACAATTTGTCAAATTCAGAGACAAACGACTGCTAAACTGCAGGTTCATGCTCCGATTTGTTTTCAAAATATATACTGTGGGACCCGCTATTCGCCGGGGATATGTTCCTGGAAAATGCCGCAAATGGCGAAACCACAAATAGCAGGGCATCTTTCAATGGAAAAAGAGGGGATAGGTTCCCAAGTCGCGAAAATCCACAAATAGAAAGGACCAAACCACGAATGGTGAGGCAAAATCAGCGAATGGTAAGGCAAATTCCAAGAATACACAACAACACAACAACATGCATTTTAAGGCCATTTTCCCTGCTAGAGCGGGGGTTAGCAAATTCCAAGAATGTCGATGGTAATCCGTGAAGGTCAATTAAACTCCCCTGGAAATGGCAAGACAAAAACCACGAATGTCGGCGTTAATCCCACAAATGGCTAGGCAAATCCCACGAATGTTGGTGATAATCCTGGAAATGGTGAGGCAAATCCCGCAAATGTCAGCCATAATCCCGCAAATGGCGAGGCAAATCCCGTGAATGTCGGCGATAATCCCAGAAATGGCAAGGCAAATCCCACGAATGTCGATGAACATCCGTGAATGCATGCCGTGCCAGTTTCAATGGGGAAACGGGAGACGGTTGACCATTGTTTTTTTTTGTTTTTTTTAATGGGATTTTTCCCGCCACAAAGCCTACGAGGCCACTCGAGGTGGGGCTATGCGCAAAGGACAAAAGCAAAGCAACCAGCCCCTTGCACTGAAACAAGACAAATGTAGAAAGTTGTCTCTTCACAGAACAAAAAGGGCTGGGAGAGGTTAGCTAGTCTGCTTCGAGACAACAATTACCCCAATTACCCAATGGATCCAGCCCTAATAGCTACTACTGTTACGTGCTCCTCCCCAAACCCCGGCCACGGTGTACCTCCGAGCCCCGAAAGGAGTCATGGCAGAAAGATGTGCTATTATGTGTGCCAATGACCAATGGTGAAACCACACCAATCCATTGTTACAAAAACCAAGTATTGTATTAAAACCACACAATAATAACAAGTAACGCACGTACAAGAAAACCTCACTTGCACGGCAAACACCATATAATTTCTATGATGGTACCACCAATTTCCTGAATCAATAACTCACGGTATTCCCACGTGAGCAATCGGTAACATCCACCAAAGTCACTGTGTCACGATACCAGGCCAAAGTCGATCCCCTTGGCTCTCGTGATCACAAGAAAAGGTCGTACTGAGACCTGAACCCAGAACGGCTAACAGTCGACGCTGCAGAAGAGCCGCTTGGTGAGGTGTCGGGTCGATGTCGGTCCGGTAAACGTTCACCCAAAAGGCGACTGGGAATTCACACCTTCGGTTCACCAGACAATGACGCTGACGTGAACGATCAGCGGCTCCCAAGCGGAGAACCGCGAAGAACCGCGAGTTCTCAAGAGAAATCCACGACACACACGAGAACCAGGCGAATGGCTGGTGCGAGGTGAAATGGCTGGTGCGAGGTCAAATGGCGGACGGGCCCGTAATGGAGGCGTACCTGCTCTCCAGCGATGATTCACTTTCGGAATAAAAAGCAAAACCCGTCACGCAGGTTTATTTGCCACAGCAATAACGACACTGTCACAGGAATCCCTTTCCCGGGGAAACCAATATTCGCTCTTGACCAATGTCCACCAGCGTCCGCCCGACCTCTCGAAGCAGATAGGCCTTCATTTCCCGATCTCACTCGATCCGCCGCTTCTTCTTCTACCGGTTT
Source organism: Myxine glutinosa (assembly GCF_964187855.1). Classification (NCBI taxonomy): domain Eukaryota; kingdom Metazoa; phylum Chordata; class Myxini; order Myxiniformes; family Myxinidae; genus Myxine; species Myxine glutinosa. The sequence goes on from NC_136263.1 coordinate 137,837,833, forward strand.
CTCTCTCACCCATCTCGTTTTCCTTCTGAGACATTATTTTTACCTTTGAAGACAGTTATCTCCATTTCACACTCAAACTGTAACAATAATAGTACAGTCACGTGAAAAAGTAAGTACACCCCATGTAAAGTTTTGACTTTTTCAACATATTTCAACATACAGCTATTTGATCTTCATTTCAACAATATTGACAGATAAAGGTGATATAATATAACAAATATCATGAAACATTTACATTTTGTAGTCCATTGTATAATTTAAATAAACATAAATGCAAATTTCGCATGTGGAAAAAGTAAGTACACCCTTGGCTCTAATAGGTGGTATTGCCCCCTTTGGCAGAAACAATCTCAAGTAGGCGTTTCTTATAACTGTCTACCAGTCTCTGACATCGACTGGGAGAAATTTTTGCCCACTCCTCCATGCAGAATTCTTTCAGCTGTGCGATGTTTGAGGGGTTTCTTGCATGCACAGCTCGTTTCAAATCCCCCCACAACATCTCGATGGGATTTAGATCCGGGCTTTGACTTGGCCATTCCAGAACCCTCCATTTCTTTCTTTTCAGCCATTCCTTGGTGGATTTACTGGTATGTTTAGGGTCATTGTCATGTTGCAAGGTCCACCTTCGGTTGATCTTCAACTTTCTGACAGATGGCCTCACATTATCCTCAAGCACCCTCTGGTACAATGAAGAATTAATCGTGCATTCTATGAGGGTGAGCTACCCAGGCCCTGCTGCAGCAAAGCTGCTCCAAACCATAATATTTCCACCACCATGCTTTACAGTTGGTATCAGGTTATTGTGGTCAAATGCTGTCTTTGGTTTTCGCCAAACATGTCTTCTGGTGCTGTGGCCAAATAGCTCTACCTTTGACTCATCTGTCCAGAGCACATTGTTCCAGAAGTGCTGGTATTTGCCTCGGTGTTCATTGGCAAACTTTAGTCTTGCCCTGATGTTCTTTCTGGACAGCAAAGGTTTCCTCCTGGCACACCTCCCATGTAGATCAAATTTGTGCAGCCTCTTTCTAATGGTAGACTCGTGCACTTTGACATCAACAGTGGCAAGAGCTACCTGTAGGTCCCGTGATGACATTCTGGGGTTCTTAGAGACTTCTTTCAGCATCTTGCGGTCTGCTCTCGGGCTGAACTTGCTGGGGCGGCCTGGCCCGAACAAGTTGGCAGTTGTTTGGAATCTTTTCCACTTGTAGATGATCTTCCGGACAGTCGAATGATTGATTTCAAATTCTTTGGAGATCTTTTTAAATCCCTTCCCAGACTCGTAGGCATCTATAACCTTCTTTCTGAAGGCCTCAGAAAGCTCTTTTGATCTCGGCATGGTGACGCCGCACACTTCAACAACAAAGAGCAAACCAAACTAAATGTCTGAGGTTTAAATAAGACAGGTTCCTCCAAGATCCTCTCCGACGATGTTCTAATCATTTGCACCTGAGCTGGTGCACCTGATTCTAATTTTAGGTATTTGAAGTAGTGATAAATGTAGGGGTGTACTTACTTTTTCCACATGCGAAATTTGCATTTATGTTTATTTAAATTATACAATGGACTACAAAATGTAAATATTTCATGATATTTGTGATATTATATCACCTTTATCTATCAATATTGTTGAAATGAAGATCAAATAGCTGTGTGTTGAATTATGTTGAAAAAGTCAAAACTTTACATGGGGTGTACTTACTTTTTCACGTGACTGTACACGAAACTAAAAATGCTTCAAGTGGATGACAACCACAAAGACGGAAGTGACGAATCCATAACACTATGGAGTGTTTTCATTCTGTACAGTAACTCGCGGGGATGCCGTGTTATGCAGCTGGTGGAAAATCCCGCGAATCTCTCCATGATGGTGTGGCTAAAATTAGCGGCCGCGAAAGCCATGAACACGCAAAGCACACAGCAGTGAATGTAGAAGCAGGTAATGCTCGCGGCTCATAGAAGATGTTGTTTTGCGTATGTCCAGCTGCGTTGTGCATGGCTGGTGAAAGATGGGTTTTATAAATGTGTCAAGCTAGCAGGTCGTGAATTCTATTTTTGCGCCCCTGAAAAACGACGAATTTGTAGAACACGGCCGCGAATAGAAAAAAAAAAAAAACACGAATACGCGGGACACTTTTCCGCGATCCGCGAATAGAGAAACACGGCCACGAATAGAGAAACAGGTCGCATTTTATCAACCGCATTTTATCAACCGTGAATACGTGGAACCGTGAATAGCAGGGTCTGACTGTAAATGATATGAAATTAAGTAGCTCCTCCATCATAAACTGATGCCTGTAGACAGACAAAATTCCCCGATTGCTTCTTTTTTTGGGGGGGGGGATACAGAATCGAGGCTCGTGAAAGAGCTAACACATTGATCATGAAAACATGCACAGACACATAAAACATACAATGAAAGGAGCGGGAGACAAGTGGGGGAGAGAGAGGGAAGCACACAAACACAACAACAGTAGAGAACAGGGACTTCGGTAGATGTGTGGAAGGGGAAGGCCTGAGGGAGGGAGGAGGGGTACACGGTATAAAGCAAAAGTGAAATTTGATGCATAACCACAGTTTTCACTTTGCGCACACCGCACACGGGGTAAGTACTACTGTGTTCAAAAAGTATCCGACCTTTATTTTTCGTGCGTAAAAAAAAAGAAGCTAGGGAGGCGTTGATTGGTGCACGTATGTAGGCGATCCTAATGCACACGCGTGAATTTCTTTCCACCTGCAGAAGCTGTCATTCGACGGCAGACCGCCGATGAGTGAGGACATGTAAGTTAGCGCTGTCGGATTTTCGTTTTTGACAAAATGACGGAAAAACTTGAACAACGCTACTGCATCAAATTTTGTGTAAAGCTTGGCGATTCCCAAGTGGAAACGATCCGCAAGATTCAACACCGTTCATTCCATTATGGAGGAGGATTTGGGCTTCAGGAGAATCTCAGCGAAGTTCGTACCAAAGCTGCTAACGATCGAGCAGAAGCAACTCCGTTTGGAGATCGCACAGGACATGCTGGAGACTGTGAACAGCGATCCCAGCTTCCTCAACACAGTGATCACTGGCGATGAGTCCTGGGTTTATGGGTACGACCCAGAAACCAAGTTGGTCATCACAATGGAAGCATCCAACATCCCCGAGGCCAAAAAACACAAAATTTGATGCAGTAGCGTTGTTCAAGTTTTTCCGTCATTTTGTCAAAAACGAAAATCCGACGGCGCTCACTTACATGTCCTCACTCATCGGCGGTCTGCCGTCGAATGACAGCTTCTGCAGGTGGGAAAAAATTCACGCGTGTGCATTAGGATCGCCTACATACGTGCACCAATCAACGCCTCTCTAGCTTCTTTTTTTTTACGCACGAAAAATAAAGGTCGGATACTTTTTGAACACACTACGTACAATATTTTTAAATGTTAAATAAATAGCTCATTCTGATCACTTGCACAATGCAACCACAATACACTTGTACTTCATCAAATATATCAAGCTTTTTCCCAAGCCATTTCATCATGTACATAAAGCTTTGATGCATTATGTCAGCAAGTAGGATGCACACCAGTATGTGATTGCAGTCTGCAAGACTGCCCCACTTGGTTTACGAGTTCCACAACTTAACGTTTGTCTTTGACTTGGAATCATGAACAACATCTCTTAGCATGGCGTGGCAACCCATTAGAATGTAACAAACAGTTTCATTTCAGAACTTTTACATTGAAAAGTACTATGCCTGTAAAGTGTTAAATAAAGAGCTCATTCTTGATTTACTTCGCTGTTTACCTCTGCCACCAAAGGTGAATGGAGGTTATGCTTTCACCCCTGTCTGGTTGTCTGTCTGTGTTTGTGAACAGGATGTTTCAAAAGGTTGTGGATGGATTATGACGAAATTTGATGGACAAGTTGGGCATGTCACAAAGACGAAATGATGATAGATTTTGGTGAAAATCTGAATCCGGATCTGAGAATTTTTATGTGATTTTTCACCAATGAGAGATAGGGGGAAAACGATATATATAACACGATATTTCAAAAAATAGTGGACAGATTCGGACGAAATGCGATGATTGGGCATGTGACGGGGACAAAATGATTAGATTTTGATAAAAATCCGAATCTGGATCTGAGAATTTTGTGATCATTCACCATTGAGAGATAGGGATAAAAATGATATATAGCAAGATACTTCAAAAAGTTGTGGACGGATTCAGAAGAAAATAGATGGACAGGATGGGTATGTGCAAGGACGAAATGATTTGATTTTGGTAAAAATCCCAATCTGGATCTGAGAATTTTTAATGGGATTCTTCCCTTTTGAGAGATAGGGGGAAAAAATCGATATATATATCACAATATTTCAAAAAATTATAGACGGATTCGGACGAAATGTGATGGATAGATTGGGCATGTGACATTGTGACAAGGACAAAATGATTAGATTTTGGTGAAAATCAAAAACCGGATGAGAATTTTTTATGTGATTCTTCACCAATGAGAGATAGGGAAAAAACGATATATATAACACGATATTTCAAAAAATTGTGGACAGATTCGGACAAAATGTGATGGACAGGTTGGGTATGTGACAAGGACGAAATTATTAGATTTTAGTGAAATTCCGAATCCGGATCAGATAATTTTTTGTGTGATTATTCTCCATTGAGAGATAGGGATAAAAATGATATATAGCAAGATATCTCAAAAGGTTGTGGACGGATTCAGAAGAAAATTGATGGACAGGATGGGTATGGGCAAGGACAAAATGATTCGATTTTGGTAAAAAAAATCCCAATCTGGATCTAAGAATTTTATTTATGGGATTCTTCCCTATTGAGAGATAGGGGGAAAAATCTATATACAGTATATATCACAATATTTCAAAAAAATTTAGACGGATTCGGACGAAATGTGATGGATAGATTGGGCCTGTGACAAGGACAAAGTTATTAGATTTTGGTGAAAATGGAAAACCGGATATGAGAATTTTTTATGTGATTCTTCACCAATGAGAGATAGGGGGAAAAACGATATATACAACACGATATTTCAAAAAATTGTAGACGGATTCGGACGAAATGTGATGGACAAGGACAAATTGATTAGATTTTGGTGAAAATCGAAAACCGGATGAGAATTTTTTATGTGATTCTTCACCAATGAGAGATAGGGAAAAAACAATATATGTGAAATACGATATTTCAAAAAAATGTGGACGGATTCGGACGAAACGCGATGGACAGATTTGGCGTGTGACAAGGACGAAATGATTCGATTTTGGTGAAAATCCGAATGTGAGAATTTTTATGTGATTATTCACCATTGAGAGGTAGAGATAAAAAATGATATATAGCAAGATATCTCAAAAACTTGTGGACAGATTCGGACAAAATGTGATGGACAGGTTGGGTATGTGACAAGGACGAAATTATTAGAGTTTGGTGAAAATCCGAATCCGGATCTGAGAATTTTTATGTGATTATTCACCAATGAGAGATTGGGAAAAGACGATATAAATATATATACACACACATCACGGTATTTCAAAAAATTGTGGACAGATTCGGACGAAACCTCGTGGATATGTCGGTTAATTCGCAAGAACAAAGGATTCGATTTTGGTTCATGTCCGAATCCAGATCAGACCCATCAGTGGATACCAACGGTAAACTGTTCAACCTGACGTGGGTTTGCACATGCCCTCGACCGAGTATCGTTCCAGTTACTCGAGTACTATTCCGAGCAGCACTCCAGTCGTAGTTTTATCACTAACGTCCACAACCAGAACTCGCACTTGACTTCATTGTTGGTTTGAAACGCTCTCTCTGAATCCCCAAACCCCCATAGTTGTTGTTTTGAGCTATTAACATAAACCGGTGTGTTTTGGTATGTGGTGGATGATTGTGAAAATGGTGACAATGTTACGTTAATGCTATTACTCTGTGATAAGGAACAAGACCACGTCATGTCCGAAGGTGAAACTCAAAATGTCCACCTCATGTCCAACCTGTCACTGTCAGACGACACAATCCCACGAAGTCTCTCCCCTTCTTCCACGGCCATTGTTAAGGCCTACAAGTCACTTTGGTACCCGTGAATATGGAGTACGCCAAGGGACAACCGCAATCAAGTTTACTTTGATAAACCTGTCAATGCTCACGTCCTCATCCCTCCTTTAGCGACGAATCGGAAGATATCGGCAAAACAACCACGGTCGCCTGGACATGAAAAGGACTTCCGATTGACCCATCCGACTAGTGCGCATGCGCGCCGCGGATGGCCTGGAAACAATAAAAAAAGATATTTTCTTTACTCAACTTGTTTTTTACTAAACGCGTTTCTCAAGCATGATTCCCACATAACTTCAAAATTATATCGTCTTCCTTTATATTAGCCATTTATATAACCTTCGAAACCCGGAATATTTAACCTCAGTGGGAGGAGCCAATTGCCAATTATTCATCTCCGTGGGAGGAGCCAATTGCTACATCATCTCAGTGGGAGGAGCCAATTGCTCCATTGCTGTGGGAATCGCCGATGAAGAGCCCATTCATTGCTTTGCATCCTTCGGGAGCAATGATGTTGTTTTTTAGATTTCCTTCTTTCATTTTAATGTTAGAAAAACCGCTATGAATTGAAGATAAAAGCTCCCTCCTCAATAAAAGCTCCCTCCTCCCTATATGCTCCCTCCTCAATTTGCAATGTGATGCTCAAATTTAAACAATAACAGCTAACAGGTGATAAATATAACATTCTCAGGCTCTTATTCTTCATTACCTCGCTGCATATAACTGCGAGTGGCATCATTGGCTGAGGTCGCGGCTCCGCTGCTGATCCCGCGCCCCCTGTGGGTTTGAGCAGGAATTATTAATTTGTTCAGGGTGCCGGTGATAGCTCGCCTACTCTTCGTGAAGACCACTGAAATCTTCAACTAATGTCGGCAGACGGTAGCGACCGTTTAACGTGCATCCGAGGATTGGCAAAGTCATTGATGAATCACCTGCCTGTGAAACACCGGGATGGCAGTTTACAGATGGGTCAGGATTTGAACTCACAGGTGAATGTGCATACCTGCAGGCCGTCCTGCCAGCCCAATTTTCACGTTGAATACACAAGGTTTGTCGAAGGAGGAAGAGGAGGAGGGTGAGGAAGAGGAGGAGGAGGAGGAGGAGAATGAGAGAGAGAAGAATGAGGAAGAGGAGAATGAGGCGGAGTAGGAGAATGAGGAGGAGGAGGAGAATGAGGAGGAGGAGAATGAGGAGAGGATGAGGTGAATTGAGCATGAAGGATGAAGAGGAGGCCATTTGGTCCGTCAAGCCTGCTCTACATCAACACCACATTAATTCAATCCAACAGTTTATCAAATTAAATTAATTGGGTGAAACGCGGAGTGTGGAAAAGGAATGAAAGCAGTCGGTGTACAATGGTCGCAGGTGTTTAACGATTACGCCGTTTGAAGATCGGGAACAACAAATCAGGTAAAACACAGAACAAAGGACGAAGAAGATTGAAGAAGGAGAAGATCGCGAGAACAGCTGATCTGCACTCCATGCTCCTCTATGTCTCCATGCTCCATGTCACCGTCTCTGGCACGTAAACATGGGTTCTTTGTTAGTTGTTGTACAATATAAGCATGTCATTAAGAGAAACATTCAAAACAACAGAAAATAAATAATTGTTGCACAGGAAAAAATATTTTTTTATGTTTTTAATTATTTATAGTTCCTCAAATTATATTGATGTAAAATAACGATCAATTCATGACTTTGCCTGAAAATATTTAAGTACATTTATTTCAAGCATACAAAGAATATAATGCTTTACATAAAGAATATTACTAATAAAAACCGGCATAAAACATTGGAACGTACAGTATACGAATCTGCAAATAACCGTTCCATCATGGCCGACAGATACCGCACAGCGATTGAAATAACGAAAACCTATTTAATGCGTCTTCAGATCCAGGTGATTGTGTGTTTGAATGCTTTATTAAAGAAATCAATAGCGAAATATCCCTAAGGGTATTTGGAATACGGTAAGTAAATATAATTTGCTCAACAGCTTGATTGATGTCCGCCTGATTTTGCTCGTATTCACTGAAAATACCTCAGATTCTCCATTTAATATGTCGACAGGTCGTTGTGATCGGTTTCCAGCTCGGATGTGTTTGCGGCGAGCGGGCATCATTTAATCTCATTGTGATTCCCGCTTCGTGCGTACGCTTTCATAAGTCTTCCAATGCGTATGGAATATTAAATTGCATGCGGATGTCGCAGCTCGCAGGAGAAGGCCTTGTTAATCGACAGCCTATTTTGCTTCAGATTAATCGCTCTCGGGATGATTTCAGTTCGCTTCCGACGTCACTTTACTCGAGCCCTTCAACATATATCGAAATAATTAGCACACGAACAGAGAGATGTTGGCGGTGCGCTCTTTCGTTGATACGGATCATTATGACGTATGCGTAGATGGCTTCGCTGGGGGAATTTAAACGCAAAGATGCAAAGCAAACGCCCAATGCAGAGCAAAGGGCGATACAAAACGCGATGATCTAAATTGAGTGTGACTGTGAGTGTGAGCGTTAAAAGACGCCGTTGCTCGGGATCACAAAATGCACGTACGAGGCCGACATTCAGTGCCCTTCGCTACATATCTTCATTTAATCACAAACACGACCAGAACCATGAAGTACGTCCTTATTCGATTTTTTTTTTTTCCATACGTCCATGCCCCTGGTGTCCCAAACACACTATCGGGTTTATTCCAGTCGAGCCCCAAGCGCGCCACGCAGCCAGTTAAAAGTCCCTGTGACGTCAGTATATGCTGATGAGCCCTCAGGATGGGCGAGGATGGGTTTTCTCCTGACGGGGCGCCTGGAAACAAGAAACGTACGTCGGTTGCTCATTGGACGAGCGCGCTGCCAACCGCAGGGGCCGCCGGGAAACGGCTCGCTGCTTGGGCGGAGCCGAGGGAGCGGCGGCGAGCGCCGATTGGTCGGAGCCGCTTCCGCGTGGGGCACGCGCGCCGCGCCCGGTGTCCGGGGCCGCGCGCTCCCCGTCACGGCACCTGCCCTTGAGCGTCGCGCGGGCGGAGCGCGCGGCGAGACAAGCGGTTGTCGAGAACGCGCACGGAAGGTTCGGCGTCGCGAAGCGCGATCGCACCACTCGCAGCACAACAATCCGATACTTCCCGGCTCTTTTCCGCGTTTAAAGAGCCGCCTTCCGGCTGTCGCCGACACCCTGTCCGTGCTTTTCCTCCTCGCCTGCGCAGCACGAGCATCACATCTTCCGAGGAGCGTCTCTTTTTACACAGACCTTTTAGCCGTGCAATAACCCGAGTCGTCGTCACTCTGCAAACGCACTCTTCTTCTTTTCCATTCTTTCTTTTTTTCCTTCTTTTATTTCTTTCTTCCTCCGTCCGATCTGTCTTTCTGAGGTGGTCGCCTCCCTGCGGATGCCACCCTAGATGGGGGATTTCTCCTTCGGCTTGCAGTCGACACGCAGCCGTAGCCCGACGTACGTCTCCTCCTCTTCATCATCTTCTTCCTCTTCATCCACCTCTCCACTAACCTCAGAGAGCAAGCGCGTCTCGTCTCCTCATCCACCATTGCCCGGCGTCGCTTTGTTTTTTCCCAGCCCGACGCCGCACGCCATGCAGGATGAGCTCTTGATGGACAGATCGACGGCCGCGCAATCTCAGCAACTACAGCAGCAGCTGTCCCCGCGGAGCGAGCAGGGCGTCGTCGAGACGAGCGACGCGACCTCCACCGAAGCGACCCTGGCAGCGATCTCCTGCGCCATCAGCAGCACGTCCGCGGCGGCGGCGAACGCGAACGTCTCGGCGCCGGGCGGCGGCGGTCGCGACCCCGTGGCGACCGGCTGCTGTAGCGGAAGCAGCAGCAGCAGCAGCAACAGCAATTCCTCCCTACCCATGGAGTCCCCGCTGCTGCCCAGCCTCGCCGCCTTTCAGGAGCCGCCCTTGTCGGCCGGTTTCGGCGCTTGGTCCACCGGCGTGAGCGGCGCTCCGGGGGACGAGAGCATCTTCCCCGGTCTGTCGTCCATCAACGGCACGGTCCTCTTCCCGCCCAACATCGGGCCCATGTTCGGACCCGGCTTCTCCCCGCAGATCTCGCTGCCGCCGCAGGCGACCCAAGGCCATCAGCACGCTCCTCCGCCGCCGCCTCCGGTTCCGGCGCACCAGCAGCAGCACCATCCGCAGCAGCGACGCTCCCCCGTGCCCCTGCAAGCGCCTTTCCCGCAGCGGAACGTCGGCTACGGCCACCACCAGCCCATCATGACGAGCAAGCCGTCCGCCTGGGGAGGCGCTCACCACCCGCAGCCCTGGGGTTCCGCGGGCTGGGGAGCCGCGCAAAGCCGCGGAGATCCCCGCCGCGCCGCCGGCCTGGGCATACCGACCCCGATGAACCCCATATCTCCCCTGAAGAAGCAGCACTTCCCCGGCAACAGCGCCATCGGGCCGCCCAAGTACGCCCGCTCACCCATGGCGCCGCAGAAGTCCTGGCTCGACGAGAGTGCCTACAGGGGAGACCCGAACAGCTTGCTCGCCTTCCCGGTACGTCCATGGGCTTGGGGTCGTGCAAAGGGTCTCTCGCTTCCAGCTTCCCGGAAAACGAAGTAAATAAAGCCCTGAATTCGATGTTTTTTTATTGCAAAAGAAAGAATCGTTTGTCCCATATTATTATTATCATTATTATTATGATAATAGCGCCACCAATGGTCTTGCCTGCTCCCGGTTTTACGGGCTGCTGCTGCCGTGTGTTTGCCACAGCTCGGCGGCCCTTGTCGCAATGCGTGCACATTCAAGGTGACACGGCTCCCTCCGCCGGCACATTAACATCCCCCTCCTGCTCCCCACCCGCACCCGACGCACTCACCTGCTCCCAAGACTCCTTATTGTCAATGTCCCGGTGATGCATCGCGCGCATACACTGTACAGGTAACCCGCTTTGTACAGTGACCCCTCGGAGTGCTCCTCGAAATGGTCTCGACACGACACCTCGAAGGGACGCGGTTCATTCATTTTTTTATTTCATTAGTTAAAAGGTCGATGTAGACCGGGCAGGGCGGTCGTGCAACGGTCAAGGTAGGTGTTGGTGGGGCGAAGTCCATGGAAGACCTTTTTAGAGGGTGAAAGGAAGGTGGTGGAGCCTCGAGGGAAAATAAGAGGGGTTATCAACACTGTGCAAGCAAGTTTATCCCATCCCTGATCCCAGGGATCTATAAATAACCAAACAGGCTTTACAGGGAAGGTCACGTGCGCGCGCCCACTTGGGTAACCTGCTCAACGGTGAATGAACAGCGATTCTCACCGACGATGCGATGCCCTCTGCTCCCTCCTGCTCTTTATGGTTATTCCGGTTTTTATATTCCTTAATCGTCTGAAGTGTGTGTGTGTTTGGTTGTTTTTTTTGGTCGTTCATTCTCCGAGCCGTTCGACAACGATAGGCTTTGTTTTAACCTCGTGATGGGTATCGCAGTGTTGTGGATAATTAAGGTTGATGCTAAAGGTTTGTGTTCCAGTATTGTGACACGTCGCTGAGAGAAGCAGAGAGGTAGAGAGTGCGCGCACACACATATTTGCATGTACCAAGTGTACACATACACATGCAAACACACACACACCTCTACATTTACACACACACACACACACACAACGTCTGCATCTACACACACACACACGCGTCTCCATCTACACACACACACACACACACACACACATGTCTGCATCTACACACACACACACACACACACACACACACACGCACACACACACACACGTCAGCATCTACACACAGACACACACGTCTGCATACACACACACACACACACACACACACACACACGCGTCTGCATCTACACACACACACACACACACACACACACACGCACATGTCTACATATGCACGTGCACACACAAATACATACACACGGCTACATCTACACACACAAGCACACACATGTCTGCATCTACACATGCAAACACACACAAGCACACACACAGGTCTGCATACACACACACACACACACACACACACACACACACACACACACACACACACACACACACACACATACACCCCTTTAATGAAAGGATAGTGTTTGGAAGGCAAGCCACATGGCAGGCTCTCAAACATCGCTGCTTTCCCATTCGCTCATATCAGGGTCGATGTGGCGTGGCGTGACGTGGCAGGGCATGTTTGGAAGTATTTTTTCCTGCCTGACGTATCCATCACTATTCCCTCGTGCATTTTTATAAACGTGTACTTCATACCATGGGGTGTTGCGCTCATTGTTGGCGATATATCTTTTAATGCTCAATTTCGAGTCGTTTTCCTGGGATTTGGAATGAAGCGTTTGGTGGAGGAAGCAATTTTGGTTGTGGCATTTATGACTGATTGCACCAGTTTTCAGGTGGGTGCATTTGTTTTGGTAAATCGAGTACAGTAATTGTCCACGTTGATGTATTTCCCCTGTCCAAGATTACTGTAACTCGATTTTTACTCCATTTGCACCCGTCACACACGATGCACAGATCACCCTGGAAGCTCTATTCGGGTTAGTGATGTTGCGTTTGCAAAATTGCGCGACGAGGATTAAAAAGCAGATTGGCGACGTGACTTTCGTGGTGGTCATGTGACCTGTCACTAACAGCTGAGCACGGCTCAATAATCGTTTTAATGTGAGGGTGTGGAGCCGTTTTATTCTCATTAAAGATATTTCAAGCTCCGTTTGTAACACTTGCTCCGTCATTGCGCTTAAAAAAAAAAAAAAAAAATCCCCAAGTTCTCAACTTGGTCCGCTTATCCCAAAGGATGTGTGACATTTTCAGGGTTTTCAATTATTGGCTGCAACACATTCTAAAAGCCATAATTTTGTCTTTTTTTTTCAAAATAAACGAAATTAATCAGACTCTGGCATGCGTAACGGTTATGGGGTCCGCTCTGAGTCTGGAAGGCCTGTGGTTCGAACCCCGGCCAAGTCGTACCGAAGACTTTTGAAATGGTACGTGCTGCTTCCTTGCTTGACCTTCGGCATTTAAAAGGATAGAGTATGGACAAACGACCATAGGTTGGTAATAATAGCACAGGCTTTTAACGATATCGATGTATTCCTCCATGATGGGCCTCCTCGTTCCTTGTGGGGAACATGTTGTTGTCGTCGGTGATGTCGGTGATGTCATCACTGTCGGTGATGATATTTATGATATTTGACTTTATTCTGTGTTTTACTGCTGAACTCGTACCTATTCGTCATTCGAGGCCCGACTGTTGCACTTTTGCAAACACACCTTGGGAAGCTGTTGTTCATTGTGTTACTTGAAGTTAATGAATGAGAATGTGAAGAGGTTGTTCTTTGGGGGCAGGAGGAGGGGAGCGGAGGGTGCTTCGGCACCGACGTCGGCACCGACGTCGGCAGAATTCATCTCTGCGTCCGTCAGACCCGTGTTCCAACGCAGGTGTATGCGTCTGCGGAAACGAACCGTCGCCCATGGACCGGACAAGTCATTGCGGTTGTTGCACGAAATAACTCGACGGCTCCTTAGCAGATGCATGCACCTGTGGCGAGTGTGCGACCGCCCGTCCTGAGGACTTGGTGTTTTGAAGGACAAAATTGAAGGCTTGCCAATGTTTGCTTCCTTTTACATCACAAACAAACGAAAACTCACGTGTTATATTCCCGCTGAATTGCAGCTGAACCACGACTCCTCGTTTATAAAATTAATGAAACAATTGCAGTGGGGGGTGCGAGGGCGGCAGATGTGCAAATCCATGCAAAGGCTGCACGGGCCTTCACTATGTTGGCCTTGAAGTTTGCCCTCGAATATGTCGTGAAAGTGTTTTATTTTTATTTTTTCTTTCCCCAATAAGTACAACAACAAAAAAAAAACTCCCACTTTCACCCGAATGTGTCCTTTGGATGGCTGTGCTCTTGTGAAATGCTCGATTCAAAGTTGTTATTTTTAAGCACTCGTTACACGTAGTGTACGTTACGGTAAATTTTGCCCTCGTTTGTCGACATTGCTCATCGGCAAATGCCTGCCCTGGGTGCGCGATAATTGTTTTTTTTTTTAAACCGAATGCAAGTTTTCTTACAAGCCTCCACCTTTTCACTGGATTATCCAGACAACAGAGCGCACACACGTCCGTATGATAAACGCTTGGGTTTTGCTATAAAATGACATGACTATTGTATGAATGAGGAAAGAGGCTTTGATGGGTTGGCGGAGGTGTTTTTCTTCTTCCCTCTACCTCCTCCTCTTCTTCTTCTTCCTCTACCTCTTCTTCTTCCTCTTTCACTTCCTCCTCTTCTTCTTGTAATGGTGAGTATAATAATGAGTGGCAGTGCAGAGCAGATGGGATGCTGTTTAATTATTGAAATGGTGAGCATGAAAAGCACAGAGGAAGCGGAAAGATGGAAGTTCTGCCTTTTCTGACGAGTCCCAGACACGGGACGTGACATGCTTCGCAGCAGGATCCCGGCTTGCATGAGACTATCTGTGTTGGCCAATTGGCTTTGTGCTGCAAAGGGCATTTTGATAAGATAAGGTTTATGTTGGTTATTTATGCTTCTAAAGGGTTCATTCCATTCGTTCTTTCAAAATGTCGACTTTCACCACAGAAATTGCTTCAAAATTGTCCGTAACCGTTCGTGTCCCATGAACATTAAACGTCGTTTTTAAACGCCCATGGGTGTGATGCACCATTAAGTGAGGGTGTATCGTCTCATTACCTGGTTTTGGAAAAGCTGTTGATGGTGTTGTGGTTGTTTTCTTTTCTCGCGTGGCTTTGCCGTGCCGAAAGCAGGATGGTGCAAAACTCATGGTTTTATAGCAGTGTTTAGGCGACCGTGCAATCCAACCATTGGCCCTATGTTTGTGTCTCGTTCTGATGAATCTCAGACAGACGTCTCCTGCTGCGTTGCACAGTCCTGTTCTCATGGCATTTTATTTGGAAACGAGCTGTTTTGGTTTTCTTTTTCACCAGTGTTCATGTCGTTGCATCATTTGGAACATCCGAGCACAAGTTAGCATGATAAATGAGCAAGTAGCCTTTTTAAAATGAGATTCCCCCTTTGACTGGAGTAATCACGTCGTTACTTACATGGTCATTAATTTGAGAACACATTACAGAAGTACAAGATCCAATATTGTACCATCGCAGTGGATTTGCATTATTCAACAAAAAGTTGGAATTTCTTGAAGCATCTCCTCTTAATCCTCTTCTTCTTCTTCTTCTTCTTTTGTATGCAGCACAAGGTTGCGGAATAGCGTCATTGGTTGAGGCATCATAGGTTGTGCTGCAGATGTGATGCCCTCTGTAGGTTATGGCAGAAAATTTTAACTTGGCCAGGGTGCCGGCAATAGCTCACCTACTCTTTGCAAAAGACACCATGGGATCTTAAAAAAAAAAAGAAAACCACCTTTAGAGGCCATTTTTCCCCGCAAGCGGGGGTTGGCCTTTTTCGGGCACCGTGGTTGTTGTTGTTTTTTGGTCCCCTTTTTGAAGCAATGTTTTACGGCCGGATGCCCTTCCTGACGCCAACCCTTTTTGCCGCCTTTAACGACAAACAGGGAATTACCAGTGAACTGGTACTCAATTAGCCGACCTCGGAAGGATGACAGGCTGAGTCAACCCCCCTGGCGTTAATTCAGCAATCGACCGGGATTCGAACCCAGGATCCTAGGATCCTAAGCCGGCACCCTAGCCGCTAGCCCAACACCAGGGTTCTTTGGGATCTTTAACATCCACTAAATAATTCTGGCAGATGGGAAGCAGTTTTACCTCCATCCAAGGGGTGGGCACACACATCGACGAATCACTGCCCGTGAAACACAAGGGTGACAGTTTATACTTGGGTCGGGATTCAATCCCAGGCTAGACAGCTTATAAGTGAGTGTGCGTACCCCGAGGCCATCCTGCCAGCACCGCACCTGCATTTGTATTCCTTTTATGTGAACCTATATTATGAGCTATGAAGTTTATAAATAATACAGGTTACATTTTCCCCTTTCATCCACTTGCACATTTTTATTCTTGCCTAATTTAGCTGATTGGCAAAACTTTGTCCATTGACCGACCAGGTATGATTTGCACACCTGTTATAAGGGAAATGGTGGGCAATCTTGTTATCCTGTCTGGCGTTGTGCAATGAAATTTTGATGTCTGTCTTCTCGTAGGAACGTGGGCGACCCTTTGACCCTCTGAGCATGCAAGCATTAGAGAGCTCTCTGCTGGACATCATGCAGGGGGAACACGATCAACTGAAAGGAACACCAAGGCCCACCAATGGTGCGGCGCTCAGTGCTGCTGCCGACATGGTGTGGAGAAGCCAGTTTGCGAGTAAGCTTTGCCCGTGTTCTGATTTCCATTGCACAACCATCGCTCCACCTCCCTTTAGATTTTCCACCAACCTTATTTCTTTAAGTGATCTTGAGCAAATCTACAGATCCACTTAGCTGTTCTAAAAGCAGTGCAGCAACACAAGGTTAAATCGGGAGGTCTTGTGATTGTACCTTCCAAAGCAATTTTGTGGAAAATGCATTGCAGCCGAGGTAATGGCTTACTGGAAAACAAATGTAATGCTTATTGATTTTCCTCTGTTTGTTGGCTTCAAACTTCTATGGAAAACAAAATATGTGTAATAGTCACCTTTTATTGTGGTAGTTAATGGTTAAATGTGTGGTCTTTGTTTTCGTTAATTATTATCAGGGACATTGGGAAAAATATTTTGATGCAGAGGAATCGAATCTTCTTCTTTTTCTTCCTCTTTTTCAGCTATTTTATTGTAGTTTTAATTGCTTATCAAATTAGTATTTTGAATCAACTTATTTATTTAATCCAGCATTAATCCAAAACCCAAATATCACGATCTACCACATTGTTATCATTCCAATTATGTTTTTAATTATACTGATCAGCAGTTTGACAATGGACGATGGGTCACCTTTCAAGTATGGAAGGGAGTGAGATTTATTAAATGAATCCGAAACTGTCCCCATGAAACGTAACATCGAGGTTAAAAATAAAACTAGGAAGCATCTGCAAATGCAAAGCCGGCCGCTTTTGTTTGTATTCAGATGTATTCCTTTTCCATATGCTTGATATAACGAAAACAGTTTAAACTAAAACGACACTCAGTAGAGCGCATACCTCCGCCAGGCTGAACAGTTTGTTTTGTATCTGTATGTTTTGTTTTGTATGATTTGTATCCCACTGATAGGCCGGATCTGGATTCGGACCTGAACCAAAATCTAATTGGCTTGTTCTTGTCACCTAACCAACTCGTCCACCAAGTTTAGTCAAAACATGTCCTTAACTTTTTAAAATCGAATAGGTTGGAATAGGTAAATCGAATCGAATAGATATTTAAAGATATCCTGCTGTATATCATTTTTGCCCATATCACTCAATGGTGAAGAATCACTTTAAAAAATTCTACTCGCTGGATCTGGATCCGGATCTTCACCAAAATTGAATCTATTCTTCCTTGTCACACACATAACCGGTCCACCAAGTTTCGTCCAAATCCGTCCATAACTTTTTGAGATATATTGTTCACAGACAGACAGACAGACAGGGGTGAAAACATAACCTCCATCCACCTTCAGTGGCGTATGTAAAAAAAAAAAATACAAAATGAAAATTGATGATTTTATGCAACCTTTGAGCTTTAGATCTAAAAAAAAAACATCAGCTTCTTGCTTTTGATTGGTGAACCAATTCTGTGACCCAATATGCAAATTCTTAAAATTTCAGGTCAATTGGACGAAAATTTTCCATTTTATGCAACCTTGACCTTTGAGCTATTGATCTAAAAAAAAAAAAACAATCGACTCCTACCTTTTCATTAGTGAACCAACTCAGTGACCTGATATGCAAATCCTTTCATTCAGGTGAAAATTGTTGATTTTACGCAACCATGACCTTTGACCTTTTGATCTAAGAAAAAAAAAATGCTTGTAGCTATTGAATCGTGAACCAATTCAGTGACCCAATATGCACATTCTTAAAATTTCAGGTCGGTCAGATGAAAATTGACGATTTTATGTGATGCTGACCTTTGACCTTTTGGCCACCAAATTATTAATTTGCCTTCTGCATATTCTCATAATTCAGCTTTGGTGAATATGTGATGACAAAACTCAAATGATAAATTTCAATTTCAGGCCAATTGGATGAAAATTTATGATTTTATGTGATGGTGACCTTTGGCCTTTTGACCTTTTGACCAAATTATTTATTTGCCTTCTCCGTATTCTCATAATAAAGCTTTGGTGAAAATTTGATGACGAAAGTGCAAATGAAAAAAATGTTACGGCCCGGACACACGCACATGCACAAACACACAGAAGTGATTTCAAAACCTTTATTGTTTTTGTAATATGCTTTTTCTTTTTGGGATACCTAATATCATTGGAATAATTCAGTTGATTTATGATCCCCTAACCTAACCCCTATACATACAGACATACATATACTTTTTTTAAATAAGGACTGGGTCCATCTGTCTGATCTCCTCTGTCTCTCTCTCTCTCTGTCTCTCTCTCTCTCTCTCTCTCCCTTTCTCTCCCTCTCTCTCCCTCTCTCTCCCTCGCTCTCTCTCCCTCGCTCTCTCTCCCTCGCTCTCTCTCCCTCGCTCTCTCTCTCCCTCCCTCTCTCTCCCTCTCTCTCTCTCCTTCTCATTCTCTCTCGCTCTCTCTCCCTCGCTCTCTCTCCCTCGCTCTCTCTCCCTCGCTCTCTCTCCCTAGCTCTCTCTCACTAGCTCTCTCTGACTATCTCTCTCTCCCTCACTCTCTCTCCCTCGCTCTCTCTCCCTCGCTCTCTCTCCCTCGCTCTCTCTCCCTCGCTCTCTCTCCCTCGCTCTCTCTCCCTTGCTCTCTCTCTCCCTCGCTCTCTCTCTCCCTCGCTCTCTCTCCCTCGCTCTCTCTCTCTCTCTCTCTCACTCTCTCTCTCTCTCTCTCACCGCTTTGCGCATTGGCAAAATTAACCATATTACAATTCTGCTCACATTATGATTCTTCCCCCACAAATCAAAACTGATGTCCAGCTCCTTTTTTCGCCTGGGCCAAACGGAATTAGACATTTCTCCAAGCATTCGGTATGCCGGATGACGACACGACATTCCCTTCCATGGATGGTGCTTCAAGCCAAACCATTGTGTTATTGTTGTTGTCTCCATTTATTCCTTTCATCACAGGATTGTTCTTTTTTTTTTCTTTTTCTTGCACTCCTGTCATATCGAACACTATTCCATTCTATCACCTGTCCTTGACGGATAAATCCACTAGTTGACGATAAAAACACCCGTTTTCACCTCTTCTTTTTTTTTTTTTAAATTGCCATCTGCTTTAATTGGTCTTTGTTAATTGAAAGTATTTGAATGAATTGTATTTTTGTGTATGTTTTTCATGCTAAAACAGTGATGGAGTCGATGGTACAATTAAGAAGAAGCTTCGCAAACACGTAGTTGTTTAGATAGTAATTTGACCAGCCTGTCCTATTTGTAAGGCATCGCATTGGAAACCTAGTCATACATAAATGTAAGCATTATTAATAGTTGTGCATGGAAATCAGAAAGCTGTTGAAAATGTTTTGTTTGCAAGTACTACAAAGCAAGACTGAGCTCACCAGCAAGATTATTTAATTAACCTTTCACACTGCTTTTCTACAAGTCGCCCACATGACGCGTGCAACGGGGAATTATCATAACCTTTTCCACATACTTCTTTTCACACATTCGGCATTATATTTGTGTGTTTGCAGATTAAAGGTCTCCAAGCCAAACGATAAAGCAAAGGTTCGTGGGCGTGAAGTGAACATGAACTCTAACCTTTAAGAAAAATCTTGCACAACAGTGGAATTTTTAAAAATTATGTTATCAATTCAAATACAGTTCTAAACTTTAACCCAGCTACATATGTTGTTGTCTTATCTGCTTTATTGATTTGGAATTTTTTCACATTGCTCAGGTTAATTATTTATTAATTATTGTTAATGGTTAGCTTAAATCTATTTTTACCTCCACCACCAAAGGTAGATGGAGGTTATGATTTCACCCCTCTCTGTCTGTCTGTTTGTCTGTCCGTTTGTGAACAAAATATCTGAAAAAGTTGTGGATGGATTCGGACAATTTGGCAGAGGTGTAGCGTATGTGACAAGGACGAAATGATTAGATTTTGGTGAAGATCCGGATTCGGATCCAGCTACTACAATTTTTAAAGTGATTTTTCATCATTGGGAGATAGGGCCAAAAACGATATATAGCAGGATATCTCAAAAAGTTGTGGACGGATTTGGACGAAACTTGGTGAACTAGTTGGGTGTCTGACAAGGATGATTCGATTCGAATTTAGTGAAGATCTAAATATGGATTTGGATATGATAATTATTTAATTTTTTTAAAATGATTCTTCACCATTGGGAGATAAGGCCAAAAACGATACATAGTAGGATATCTCAAAAAGTTGTGGACGGATTTGGACGAAACTTTGTGAACTATTTGGGTGTCTGACAAGGATGATTCGATTCGAATTTAGTGAAGATCTAAATATGGATTTGGATATGATAATTATTTAATTTTTTTAAAAAGTGATTCTTCACCATTGGGACATAAGGCCAAAAACGATACATAGCGGGATATCTAAAAAAAATGTATGGATGGATTTGAATGAAACTTGGTGGACAGGTTAGGTGTGTGACAGGGAAGAATCTATTCGATTTTGGTGAAGGATTTGCATACGAGAATTGTATAATTTTAACATGATTCTTCACTATTGAGAGATCGGGAAAAAAGTGATATATAACATGATATTTAAAAAAGTTATGCACAAGTTATGACTAAACTTGGTGGACGAGTTGGTTAGGTGACAAGAACAAGCCGATTAGATTTTGGTTCATGTCCGAATCCAGATCCGGCCTATCAGTGGGATACAAAATATAAACTGTTCAGCCTGGTGGAGGTATGCGCTCCACTGAGTGCTGTTCTAGTTACCCTCGCCAGAGGAGAGGGTATTGCATTTGAGTCCGTTTGTTTGTTTGTCTGTCTGTCTGTCTGTCTGTCTGTCTGTTTGTCCGCACAGAATAAATATGATTTTCTCTGCAACCGTTGGTTCGATTCACAGGATTTTCACCATAGGTGCAACTCCACCTGTATAATTTTTTAATGATAATTATGACGTCATAGGTCACGTGGTTTGGCCGCCATCTTGGAAAAAACGAAAAACTTTGCACCTATATATATCTCAGAAAGTGCTGAATATTAAAAATTGAGACATGGCTCATTGTAAAGAACTCTCCATGGGGAATAAAATATGTTAATAATGATGTCATAGGCGCCTCCATTATGATGTCATAATTCGACAAGAACAAAACTTCATCCGATCAAGATGAAATTTCTTGAGCGTCATGTAGGCACAAATTGTTGGGGGAAAAAAAAATAATGATGACGTCATCGGTCACGTGGTTCGGCCGCCATCTTGGAAAAACCAAAAAACTTTGCATCTCTATATCTCCGAAAGCGCTGAATAGAAAAAATTGAGACGTGGCTCATTGTAAAGAACTCTCCATGGGGAATAAAATATGTTATTGATGATGTCATAGGTGCCTTCATTATGATGTCATAATTCGACAAGTATAAAACTTCATCCGATCAAGATGGAATTTCTTGAGCGTCATGTAGGCATAAATTGTTGGGGGAAATATCTTTAATGATGACGTCATCGGTCACGTGGTTCGGTCGCCATATTTGTTTTAACACAAAAGCCGTAAAAACCACTGAAAACACATCCTGGCGAGGGTCTGCAATCTCTGATTGCTCTTTCTTGTTGATCAATGTTTTTATGTTGGGATAAAGACCGAGTTTATGTCGGGCAGACAAATACTGTGCGAGTTTATCATTTTCCACAAAAGCTGGAGATCACATGGAGGTTTACTTGCAGTGTGGGTTTGATAGTAGAACAAGTATAACATGGTAATTGCGGGGAAGCTTATTCACAGCAAGGTGTTTATAATCCACTCCTTTTTTTAATTCAACAATATTAATGAAATTAGAGTTAAATTAAGAGGAGCAGTCTTTAAGATTAAATGCCTACCCTGAAAGCAAAAATATTATCGTGGATAAATTTGTCTCAAATGCTGTATTAACGTCAAACTAGTGTACTGTACGTGTACTCGTGAGTTGACTATGACTACATACGCATCATGAGTTGGCATGTCCTTGCACGTACCATTACAAACCCTGTCTTTACCCCCTCTCGCTTTACCACCCTCACATCCACATGAAGTATGTGTTGAAGCTTCATCTGGATACCCAATTCCGTTGTTAGCAAGGGGCCTGTAGGATTTTAACGAACTTCCCAACACCCTCCCCCCGTCCCCCCCCCCCCCAAATTTAATATCATCAGAAAAGAATACCAATATTATAAAACGGCAAGAACAACCAATTTCTTGAGAATAAACCAAAACCAGATATGGTTTATCATATGACATCAAAATTGCATTACATTGTGTTCCTCCTCATCCATTGAGTGGAATCTCAGATATTGCTCTCATAGTATATATGCTTGAAGGGAACTTTCAAATCCTCTTTACTCCCTCGTGCATCGAGCATTTAGCTCAATATTTCGAAAGAGACTTTCACTCTAGCTCTTGTTGCCTTAATCTTGCCGTCGTGACACTATCAAAGTTGAGTGAAGAAATGCCTTTCTGTTTCACAACTTTACATGGGCCATCTTATGGTATCTTTAGGTTTTGACTGTGACCATAGCCCAATAACCTTGCAAAGGATGCTTCTCAATTGATCGTGGGATTTCTACCAGGGGCTCATGTCACGAATTTTGTATAAAAATGGTAAAAACAAAATCAAATAATTTCAGAATGAAATTCCAACTATCATTATTCATTAATATCTCGATTTTGCTATCTCAAAAAATATTGCTGTCCTTCAAACTTTAAAATGACTGTTTCCTACCTTTACAAGTATGTGTATACCCTAAGCGTAGAATATGTCAGCGTTTCTTCAGACTGAATTTTATTTTTGAAAATTCTAGTGACTGGCTCAATACCACACTATTGGAGTAATCATTTCAGCATCATGGGATTAATTTTAGCATTTTAGCCTGATTGACATCGTCATTTGACTACAGCTCTCAATGCTGAGATTCCTGGTTCAAACTAATGTCCTTGTAATTCGTGCAAATGTACACTGATGTTTTCTTATGTATTTACCTGTTTGTCCAAGCTCTTCCCTTATTCTGAGTCAGTATTTCAAAAATATAGTAAAGCTTAGGCCAAGCAAGTACAGTTCTGCATTTGTTTGAAAGAAAAGAGCAGATGTCATTTTACTCAATAGCTTTTAAATCCCATTTTAAAAGGTAGAATAAGAAAAACACCTTTGTTTGACTAATATGTAATCTAAGCACAATTAATCTGTCGTGTACCGTTGATCACTGCACCAAGTAGTAACAAATGTTCAATCGGAGGAATGTTGAATCTCCTGTTGCCTCCTCTCCCAACCTCCACCCCATTGTTCCACGAACACTAATCCTGATACTGACATTCACTGTATTTAAGTATGTTAAGTTGTTCACACCTTCACTGCTGTATCATTTGTAAAATGAAGTTCATTACAAGTCGAATTGATGGCTATAAAATTAAAATTATCCACCGATAGTCAGTCTGTCCATGAGAACCATTTTTGGTATGCACACACACACACATACACACACACACACACACACACACACACACACACACACACACACACACACACACACACCAACAAAAACAACAACGACGACATGCATTTTAAGGCCATTTTCCCTGCTAGAGCGGGGGTTAGCCTTGAGGTCCCCATGACAATCTTCTCCATCTTGCCCTATTTTCTACATCTCTCCTTGTTAACCCCGTTGCCCGCATTTCTTCTTCCACCATCTTTGGCCAAGTCTTTCTCGGTCTTCCCCGTCCTCTACTTCCTTCTACATTCATTTCCATCACTCTTCTCAACCAGTCACTTTCATCCTTCCTCAACACATGACCAAACCATCTCAACCTGTTCCTCTTCACAACATCAATCACAGGCTCTATTCCCATCATTTTTCGCAATTCATCATTTGTCTTCCTCTCTCTCAACGATACTCCACACATCCATCGAACCATTCGCATTTCCACCCTTTCCAACCTTCGTTGCTGCTCTACGTTCATTACCCATGTCTCGCTCCCATAAATCATAACACTTCTCACACATGCAGCATACACCTTTCCCTTCAGCTTCAACGACACTCCCCTCATCATCAGCACGCCACTCAATTCCCGAAACTTCTTCCATGCACATCTCACTCGAGCAACCGTTGCCGAGTCTGATCCACCTTCTCCATTCAGCATGTCTCCGAGGTAGCAAAATGTTTTCACACCTTCCAGCTTCACGCCGTCTCCAAGATCCAACTCAACATTTCCTCCATCTGCAGCTCCCTCTGTGCACACCTTACATTTGAATGTAGCTGCCACACTGGTTAATGACCCTCTCAGACCACTACATTTTTGATGAACCCACTCAGCGCACATTGTACATTGAATGGAGTTCACTCCGACACCCTTCCTGCACACAGCACAGGGCCACTTCCCAGTTCTTTCCACCTCACCACATGCTTTACCACTTGCCATCACCTTCGTCTTTCCGATATTCCCCTTCAGACCTTTTGTCTCCATACATTCCTTCCACTTGTTCATCTTTTCCTTCAGTCCATCCATACTTTCCGCAATCAACACCAGATCATCTGCATACAACAACTCCCACGGTAAACGCTCCTTCATGTTCTGAGCCAGCACCTCCATCACAGCTACAAATAGTAGTGGACTTAGTACCGACCCCTGATGCACTCCCACCTTCACCTCAAACTCACCACTGTTCCTCTCCTTTGTCCTTACAGCTGTGCGTGCTCTTTTGTACATTGCCATCACTACTCTGATCAACCATTCCTCCACTCCTAACTTCCTCATTGCCCATGTCAATACTTTGTGTGGAACCCTATCGAATGCTTTCTCCAGATCAACAAACCCAAGAAACAACTTCTTCCTCTTCTCCATGTACTTCTCCTGCAACTGCCTCACAATAAAAAGCACGTCTGTCGTTCCTCTTCCTGGCATAAATCCAAACTGCATTTCGTCGATCTTCACTTTCTTCCTTATCCTCCTCTCCAACACCCTTTCCAATACCTTCATTCCATGCTCCAATAACTTTATCGCTCGGTACGAGCCACACTCTAGAGGGTCACCTTTCCCCTTGTATAAAGGGACGAGGGTACTCAGTTCCCAATCCACTGGAATGCGGCCTTCTTTCACCGCCAGATTACAGATCTCTGTCATTCTCTTCACACCCAAACTTCCTGCTGCCTTCAACATATCTCCCACAACTCCCGTCGGCCCTCCCGCTTTTCTACTCTTCATTGCTTTTATCGCTTCCTCAACTTCCTTCTCAGTTATCTTCTCTGCCGATCCTAAAACTGGGTTACTCTCTATGTTGCCATCCCATTCATTCTCTGTATTCAACAGCATTTCCATATATCTTTTCCATCTTCCTTTAATTCCATCTGGGTCCACAACGATTTGTCCCACTTCATCCTTCAAGCAACTCACCCCCATCACATCACACCTCTCTTTCGCTATCTGCTTTGCAATCCTGAATACCGCTCTCTGACTCTCTTCCGAATCCAAGCGTTCTCCGAACATTTTCCTACATGCCTCCTGCGCCTTTGCTACCTCTTTCTTTGCAGCCTTCTTGGCTGCCTTATAACTTTCATGCTCTGCTGTTTCTGCTCCCGTACCCTTCGCCTTCTGCCACTCCTTGAACTTCTTCCTCTTCTCGTCAATCCTCTTTCCAACTTCATCATCCCACCACCATGTTTCCGAGTGCCTCGGTGGTCCTTTTGTCCATGCACATACCTCACCAACGGCTCCCAACAGACTAGCTTTCATTGACATCCAACCACTTTCAAGCTCAACCACATCATCCTCTACCCTACTCAGCCTCTCTTTTAATGCCTCCCTTACTGTCACCTCTTTCAACCTCCACACCTTCATTCTCGGTTGGTACTTCACCCGCCGAGCTCTCCTTGCACCTTTCACCCTTATGTCGCAGACAACCAAGTGGTGCTGTGAAACAGCCTCCTCCCCCGGGATCACCTTTGTGTCCCAGAGGTGCCCCCTATCTCACCTACGCACCAGCAGGTAGTCAACGGTTGTCGTCGACCCACCTGATGTGTATGTAACAAGCTTATTATCCCCTTTCTGGAACTGAGTATTACAAATCAACAAATCAGCTCCATCAGCAAACTCCAAAATCCTTTCACCTTCTCCATTTCTCA